>NW_028327171.1:87939692-88242722 GCF_987537825.1 Furipterus horrens
GAGTTTTTTTAATCCTACATCAAATTTATCCGTTTGTATATTTTCTACTAACAGTTATACATAAAATCAATACTGCAGTTAGTTTAGTTTATTAGAATTTTCACACTTAATATTGTATTATATTTTCTTTATCAAACTAATTGATGCAACTGTTTGCTTTTTAATAAATAATCTTGAGTTTATATATGTAATACAATCTTAATCCATTGATTACTTATGGGTTAAGCTTTGACAATCCATCCTAAACTATCAAAAAATTCAATACCAGACAAGTAATATGTTTTATAATTAGCAATTATTTGCTAAACATAATGGTTCATTGGTATTTCTCACCAAATAATATTTCCTTCACTATTTCTCTAGTCATGATCAGTGAAGTTTTCTTTCCCTAAATGAAAAGTAGAAATTTTCATTCCAGTTATCCCCTTTATGGGCTTTAAAAAGTAACTATCAATGTAGTCTCTCATTTTCGAACTATTTCTTGTTTATTTACTTGTATTTTTACTGATATTCCTTATTGTTAAAAACATGAATTGGAGAGACATTTGTATTGACTGCAATATATCTTATAACTTGAGTGTTACAAGTTTTCATCAACAGTCAATGATTACTTATAGTTCTTCCTATCTCTATATGGAACATTTTAAAAATCATGAATATTTAATAGTGCAGTTTGAATCATTTATTTATTTCATATTTTAACTGAATTCAGATAACATTTTAGTATGTTTTTGTACAAATGATGTAAATATTCTTTATTGTTATTTAATTGTTATTGATGGTTAATCTTTTCCCTTATCATTAATTAAAGTATAAAGGATTTCCCTTTGACATATATCTGTAGTTCTGTCTTTAATAAAAAATAACCTGTGAAACTCAATATGGTAGTTTTTATTACTCAGAGAGACAAATCTGTGTACTGGATCAAAGGTTTGATGTCAAAGAGATTTGGATTTTTTTCTTTCATTTTGCTCATAAAAACATGAGAGATCCTGGAACATGTTACTTAACTTTTCTAATTCCCAAACCCTCATTTATAGAATAGGCATGATGACATTTAAACCACAGGCTGTTTTAAATTTTAAATGAGATTAGTTGCAACGCCGTTATGGGAGTCCTGTAATTTAGTGAACACTAGATTTAGTCTATTAATATGTATGTTATTAACTGAGGTATTTTTCTTAGATAGAAGACAAGGATTGTGTGCCTTGTGAGATTATGGCAGAGGTGCCACACACACCCTATGCTCGGTTGGAAGTTGCTCTGTCCAGCAGAGGCTTTGTGACCATGGCAGAACAAACTTTTACCCAGGACACTTTGTTATGTCTGGGGGAAGGAAAGTGACTGCCTCTCTAGTGGAGACCAGCAGCCAAACCTTCATCCCTCATGTCTTTTATTGAGGAGATACCTTCATCCCTCATGTCTTTTATTAAGAGATACAAGGCTAAAATTCATAAATTGTCTATTGTATTCAGGCGTTTGACAGTAACAGATAACATACACTAATTTGGGAGTCACAATGACTGATTAGAGTTGAGGTCTATAAAACATTTGGACCAGGTGCAGGGTTCCATATACTCCCTGCTAAAGATAGCTTACACTACATTGCTGATAAGGAAAGCAGAGCAAGTTCTAAAGCACAATGAGCTTAATAAGCGCTCTTTGATCTAATTCCCATGGCAACTCTCTGAGTGGTTGTCAGTCATGTTCCACATGCAGCCTTATATTGAGACTTAGAGACAAGCACAGCCAGGTAGCTGGTGGCTCATCATGCTCAGGCCAGGTCTACAATTCCTTAAACCACGAGGAGCAGTTGCCTACATGAGATAGCTTGCCTAGTACCATTGGATTAAAGGGATTCTGTTCTTACTCCAGACTAACTTATTCAGACTCACTATAGTTTTGCTTTACTACAATAATTCTTTGTTCACCGGTCTATAGCATATACTATATTACCATTGATCATTGCAGTTTCATCTTGATAGAAACTTTTTTATTTTTTAATTTCTTTTTTATTGTTATTCTATTACAGTTGCCCCAATTTTCTCCCATTGATCTCCACTGTTCCACCCTACCCTTACTCCCACAGTAGATCCCCACCCTGTTATCCATGTCCATGGGTCATTATATTTGTTCCTTGAATAGATGTTTTCCTATATGCATTCATGATTCTAGTTTGTGTTTTGGAAAAAGCATTTACTAAAGGAATAAATATGTAAGTGAGAAGAGTTTGAGCTATGAATAATGAACTATAAACTAAGGAGGAACTGAGAACAGGTAGTACCTGAGATAGAACGGGAACTCATCAGGAAATAAAGAACTCATTCTGGATTTCTGTGTTTGTGGAACAAGCAAAGCATAGTGCACAAAATAATGCAAATAACTAAATAAATAAAATTCATGTTTGAAGCACCACAAAGTGGCTCGGGAGAAGGATAAAGTTGAATGTCATTATTAAAACAACTCTGAAAAATGGAAGTAAACTTGATTTTGGAAGAAATGAGATCTTTAAGAGAAGCAAAGAGAGACAGAGGAATATATATACTTAAGGCATAGGGAGAGAAAGAAAATGAAAGAGGAAATAAGACAGCATGGATGGAACTGCAGAGTATTATGCTTAGTGAAATAAGCCAGGCAGCGAAAAACAAATACCATATGATCTCACCTAGTACAGGAACATAATGAACAAAACAAACAGATGAGCAAAATAGAACCAGAGGTATGAAAACAAGAAATAGACTTATGGTGACTAGAGGGGAGGAGCGTGAGAGAGATGGGAAGAAAGAAAGGGAAGGGTTTGGTCAAGGAACAAGTATAAAAGACCCATGGACAGAGACAACAGGGTGGGGATTGACTGTGGGAGCAGGGCAGTGGTGAGTGGGGCAGGGGAGAGCAAGGGGGGAAATAGAACAACTATAATAGAACAAAAATTTAAAAATTTAAAATAATTAAATGAATTAAAAAAATAAAATAGACTAGATTTATTGGAAGGGAAAATAGAAGCAAATTCAATGTCACTCATGCAAGACAAGGGAACTTATTAGAGAGACTGGTCAGCTCTTTAATAACAGACATATAATTTTAGTAAGATAAGAACTGAAATGAGACAAGATTTGATAAATAAAAAATTATTGCTGAACTTGTTGAGTCCATTCAGTGAACAATTACTGAGGAATATTATATTAATATAAGGTAGAAGAAAAGTGGGTGATAAGAAAGAGGAGTAAGTAAACATACATTTCACTTAAAATATAGTGTTGAATGCAAGGAGGAATTATACTAAGAGGAAAATAAAGTTAAATGTTGAAGAGAATATGCATATTAGTATATCAAAATAATGGGGGACTCAAATGTTGGAAAATTTTAGTTTCAGGTAACAGCTAATAAACTTATTAATCAATGTATGTAAAAACCTATTGTTTCAGGAACAGAAGGTATGACCCACCTTGACTCCAGGAGACCATAAGCAGTTCCACCTTGGTGCCTCGGGAGGACTGCAAGCAATCAAGATGGCATCTGAGACAATCACTACCCAGGACACAAAGACCAACACCCAGGGCACAAGGACCACCACCCAGGGCACAGATGAAAGAATGCTGCAACTTTTATCTAATTAACTTTTTCCATAAATTCCAAACCCCTTACCTACACTTTTCTTCTTCTTATAAAAATGGTCCATTTATAATGGAATTTAAGACAATCTGTTAGGGTACAAACCTTCTATATTCTCACATCATGAACCATCTGAATAAAGCACCCATAAAGATTCAATCACTGTCTCTGCTTATTGGGTTTGGTAGATGACAGGCAGGCAGCAGGAGCACTGACTTCTGGTTTCAAATGAAGAGAGCTAATTTGCTTATCCTTGCTTTCTATGATAAGCTCCCATAATTCCCCACCCCTCACACCCACCTCTTTTGCCATTAGCTGAAAACAGTGTTTAAGGTTGTGACTTAGACTACTTGGGAAAGTTACTCATGTTTCCTTTGTATCTTCCATGTATACATGAGGTATACATTTTAATAAACCTCTGTTTTTCTGTTGTGAACCTGAATTTTATAGCAAAGGATTTTAGCCAAGAACGCAATAGGGTAGAGGGAAAATTACTTTTCCTCCCTATGTATTCTACTAGTGCTTTACTTTCTAATTATCTAGGAGATGATTAATGTTTTTGCAACATGGCACATTTTCAAATAATTCTAAAATGGCAGGTTTATACTTCCAGTATATTCAAGTTATGTATTCTTATTTTAGCCTTAATGTAATGTTTTATATTATTAATAATAAAAATATTTTTATATTTTTACTTGTGTAGAGATTTAAAAATGAACCAGAAATATGATTGACATTTTTGTTCTGCCTATTTCTATTTTGGTTGGGAGTTGACATGGACTCACCAAGGTTTAAGGAATTAGAGGATAAATATTAATCCTGTTTTAAGCTTGATTTTTCTATCTGTAGAGTTTTTATAATCTCTCCTATGTAGTTTAAAATACTAGAATAATCTCACTTAGATGGTAATTGCATACCAATCCATTCATTGCAGAAATAGCTTTTTAAATTGGCCTTGGCACTAATAATTTAACCATAACAAATAATTTCTCTGGTAAAATGAAGAGAATGTATGAACTTGGAAGTGCCTACATTAATATAACCTTCAAAAATTTGCTCTGGAAAAAATTTTTTCTTCCTTTAAATAGAGGGGTTTCAAAACAATCAATAAATAAAAACTAAATCATTTTAACATAGATTGATCTCTTAATAAATTATACCTGTAAAACCTTGAGACAAATATTACTAGGAATAGTTTTCAGATTGACTTGTTTTATTGTTTATTGGTCCTTTGGAAGTGATGTTTATGTTTGGTTTTATATTAAAATATTTGTTGTGATTTTGATGTAGTTATAGATGCTTCATTACAAATAGAGTTATAGCTATATTTCATTATGCTTTAAATAATATTTTATATTAGACAATTTTTAATAACAAATACTAAAAAGTATTGGATCAATGAGTTAGTATAATTATTCTTCTAACCGTGATATAGTAAATATGGAAAAATCACTCTTACAGAAAATTAAACCAGATAAAATATATGAGGCTCCAGTTTGCAGACACTGTGCAACTGCCAGTACAAAGCTGTGATCTTTTGTAGAAGGAAAACACGCAAAATGAGATTGAGGGTAACCCTGGCTTCTGCCTGAGAACCCAATCAGAATGAGGTGAAGTAGGTTGAATTTAAGAAGAACACAGGATTCTCAGGAGAAAGAAAAGTACAAATTGGAGTGTGGGCCTGCTGCGGCAGCAGTAGTTTGAAGGACAGAATATCAGAGAGGAGAAAGTTATTAAAAGAAGGTATTTCAGAAATGTATAAGGATAAAGACTAAGCTGTGCCTACACTGGCTGAGACTCTAAGGCCTGTCAGAGAATAGCCACTGGAGAGTACAAAGCCATAGAGACATAGGAGTTCTAAATAGCTGGAATAAAAGAACAAAACAAAAAGCAAAGAAAAAAAAAAACAAACACTGCACATCAGGACAATCAGTTACATTATAAAGAATCATGCTTTATGAGATGAGCTGGTCTGGTTTAACTTTCTATACTTTCTTTCTCCCTTTAGATAACTTAAAAATGCAATACTCTTTTTAAAGAGACTCAAACATCCACAATATATAGCATCTAAGTAAAAATTAATTTTAAATAAAAGGGAGTTCCTGATTTCACATAAAAGGAGAGTGTGGAAGTCATGACTTTCTCCTAAAGTGTTTTTTTGTTTGTTTGTTTGTTTGTTTGTATTTTAGTTTATTTTGCTTGTATACTTAATAAATTAATAAGAAGACATGTTTTTTTTGTAGAAACCTTTGCAGAAATAGGAAAACCGGAACTGTAATTGTTATATTGCTGGAGGCTCAGTATAACAAATCTGAGAGTAAATGTTTCTGTTGGGGTATTATCAGTGACAAATTTACTGGTGGGAAGGGAAATAACCCAACTCCAGCCCACTCAAGCCATTCTGTCCTACCAAAGAGGGGTAAAAAAAAACAAAACAAAACAAAAAAAAACCCGAGAAACACTAGTGAAATTTACCATCTACAGCTTAGACTCACTAAAAGACTGAGACTTAATGATAGTGCTGTAGAATAATTTATATCCCTTAATACCCTACCACCAAATTACTAAAGACTTATTGACTTCAATGTTTTTATACCCAGTACATCATGTTCGCCTAGCAAGAAAAAAAAAAAAAATTGCAAGGCATATTGAGGCAGGAGAGAAAGAAATTAGGGACAAATCCTGACAAATGAAGTGAGGAAGTAGAAACTATGCTCCTATCAGAGCCCTACCCTGCGCATGATAAGTGGGAAATTATTCATGAAAGGAAAACCCCTGTGGTGGTTGCCAGAGGTCAACAACAAGGAGAACTGACTAGAACCAGATCATTCCAAGATGGAAAAAAAAAAAAAAAACTGATGAGAGATCCACCCCAAACCTAATTATTCCCTCTTTATGATGAAAACTAATGTCACAAAAGAAGGAACACCGAGGGAGATGAAAGCCATGACACTTCCAGAAGAGACCATGTTAGAAACAAGGCCACCTCCAAACCAGGAGGTGGAGACAGAATTTGGCACCATAAAGTTCAAAAAATGGAAACTCATAAAAATCACAACAACTAACTGACCCATTGTGCACAACTCACTGGGGAGTTAGCCCACATCACCTCAAAAATGGTTTTTGTTTGTTTGTTCGTTTCCTCTTTCACAGTGACTTTTTCCCTATATTTGAATAAAACTTGTTCTGTTCTCACCCTGATTCAGTTTTGGACTGTGCTGGAGCAGGGGCAGCCCAGGTGGGAAAGTGGTCCAGTAACAATATCAAAAGGCAAAAAACACAATTTGAAGAAACATGGCACACCAAACCAGAGATGGCAGGGGCATTGTAATATAATTAATATGCTAAAGGTTCTAATGGCTGAAACGGACAGCATATAAGAACAAATGTGCAATACAGGCAGAGTGAAGGAAGTACCAGAAAGAAATGATAGAAATAAAAATTGCTCTAATAGGAATAAAGAATTCTATGGTAGATATTTAACAATATCAGTGATCACTTTGATCATCAATGGCTTATAGTGCCATTTAAAAGGCAGAGATTCATAGATGGATAAAAGCAAATGACCTATTGTCCACGAGAAACTCACTTTAAATATAAAGATGCATATGTATTAAAAGTAAATGGATGGAGCCCTGGCTGGTGTGGCTCAACTGGATAGCACATCATTGTTCTGTAAGCCAAAAGGTCAAGCAACGGTTCTATTCCCAGTCAGGCACATGCCTAGGTTGCAGGTTTGGGGATGCACACAAGATGCAACCAATCTTCTCTCCCATCAATGTTTCTCTCCCTCATCTCTCCCTCCCTTCTCCTCTCTCTAAAAATTAATAATCATATCCTCTGGTGAGGAAATAAACAAATAAATGAGTAAATAAAATGGGAGAACTTAACCATGCTAATACTAATCAAAAGAAAGCAGAGGTAGCTATATTAATTTCAAACAATACGGATTTTACAGAATGAAAATATTACCTCAAATAAATAAGTGTTACAGAATGATAAAGAACACAATTCTCCAAAAGCACACTAACAGTCCTTCACGTGTATGTGCCTAAAAACAGAGCATCTATGTGGTACAAAAACTAAGAGAATTATGAAAAGAAATAGATTAATCCACTATACAGTTGGAGAATCCAACAACCTTCTATTAGAAATGACAAACTTACCAGATAGCATATCAATAAGAACATACTTGAACTTAGCAAAACTACCAATCAACTGGTTTTAATTGACCTCTGTAGACTACTTCATTCAACAACAGCAGAATGTATATTCTTCTCAAGGTCACATAGAACTTTCACCAAGATAGAACACAATTTCTGTCATAAAACATACCTAACAAATTTTAAATAACAAAAATTGATCTATAGGTTTAATACAATCTTAATAAAAATCTTAGAAAGTTATTTTATGAATATAAACATGGATTATTAAGTTATATGGAGAAGCAAAATAGCCAACACAATATTAAATAACTATAACAAAGTCAAAAGACTGACAACACCCTACTTAAGAATGTATTGTGAAGCTACTATAATCAAGACAGTGTTCTATTGGCAATAGAGTAGATAAATAGATCAACAGAATAGAATACAGGTTCCAGAAATAAACCTTTAACAATATAGTGAACTGACCTTGGACAAAGGAGGAAAAGCAATTTAAAAAATAACTTGAACTCCATAGAAATCACAAAAATCAATATAAATTTGATTCTATACCTAAAAGTAAAATCTTTATCATCTGGTGGTAGGCAAATATATGTTAGAACATAGAAACAATATCTGATTAAAATGGTAAGTGATACATTCTTCAAAATAACTGGCTTGCAGTCCTAAAAATTTCAATTTTAAGAAACAAACACCCAAGAACTCTTTCAGATATAAATAAATAAATAAATAAATAAATAAATAAATAAATAAATAAATAATAAAGCAAGCATATCAACTAAATGTAATGCGTAATTCTGGATTAGATCCTGGGCTTGACTGGAGAAAACACATAGGTATAAAGTACAACACTGTGGCAATTGATGAAACTTGACTACAGACTGTGGATTAGATAATAGAATCACTCCATGTTCAATTTCTTGATTTTGACAACTATATTGTAGTTATGTAACAGAATACTTGTGTTCTTTTAAAAGGAATAGTCTCCAAATTATTTGCAATGTTTCCGAGAAAATGTGTATACACATATACAGGCAAACCCACAGAGAGATGGAGAAGTTGAGATGATGATTAGAGTTACTGATGCAAGACATAAATAACAGGTGGATCTGTGTAAACAATATTCAAGTTTCTTGTACTATTCTTGCAGCTTTTCTATGAGTTTTCTAATATATCAATAAAAAGTTACAAAAAATCAGATAAATAAAACCATTGCAAGTGTGAATATGAAACAATGAATAAAAGAAAAATGGGAAAAATTGGTAATGTCACTTGCCAAAGTATTCACTTTAGAGACTTAGAGCTAACAAGGATCCCAGAAGTATTTCTGACCTAACCTTCTAGCTTCTTCCTTGGGAAATTAAGGTTCAAAGGTTTAAATAAATAATTCACAACATAAAGCTAGATAGTTGCAAAGCCAGGCTTATGTTCCAGATATTTTTATACACAAATAATTAAATATAGTGTTTCTCCTTATAAATTAAGACATATGAACTAATCAATTATCTCTTCCTATGCAAATAGAAAAGCACCTTGTGAAATGCGGAACAGCAAAGATAATCATTTGTACTTTCCCATTGTACTTGCCTTTCTCATGGTGCTAGTTGAAAACACAAACTTCAAAGAGGAGACCTGGTGATTTAAAAAAAATTAATATATTGATCTCCATTAATTTTACATGTTGTCCTACAAAGAGGCTGTATTTTTCTAAAATAAAGCACAATTCAGTATAAAGCAATTATCTGTTCTCTGACACTATATGGCAATATTTCACTTTTCTAGACATACATGAATATTTCCCTAATACTGGAAAGTAAGAAATAGTTAGAAATATTCATTAAAATAAGAGACATAGTGAATAAAATAATGCCATTGATCACTTGTACACAAAATCATGTAACACAGTATGTTGACAAATAGTCATATTTCCCACTTTAACTCCTGCATTTTTTATTATTCTGATAACATTTTAAAAATAGGTTTTAAGTTCAAATCCTTAAAAAATCCCTGATACACTCTTAACTCTGTGAAATTCAACTAAATGAAGATTTAAACCTAAAACATGACACTTGAACTCTTAATGTAAAATGAAAAGAAAATACAAACAACTCTAAATTCTGCATCTTGGCATTTTATACTATGCATGACTGTCTATAAAAGTAGAAAACAGTCACTCTTCAAAGGCAGAAAGGACAAAAAACATTTATAATTTAATTAAAAGTTATTATTTTCTTGTTATTTAATTTGAGGTTTTCAAATTGTTATATAAACTATCACTAAGGAATATTCCTCGATTTTTAATGTAAGTATAAAAAACTATGAAATGTAAATGATAAAGACTAAAACTTTAATTTTTACTTTAAAAAATTCTATATAATAGTCACAATTTATATTTTTCTAATTGTCCATTTTCAAAATTATTGTGTATTTTTTTAACAAGAAAAGTTCCTGTTATTTTCATATCACGTTCAATCTGGTGTTTTCTTGCAAATATTAATTTGTATTTTTTGTTTCCAAGATCAGTCTTGCAAAATCATGACTATATTAATTTTACTATAAAATATTTTTTAGGTAGACTTTTTTACTTTTCAATTTTATTAATTCTTCAGTTTATGATTATTTTTCTCACATTTATTTTGTAATTTTTGAAAATCTTGATAATATGATTATTTTATTTTAAAATAATTTTATTTTCTTAATTATAATTATGGTTATTAAAAACTACCTATGAGTATGATCTGATATCTCAAAAATTTGGGTTATTTTTACTGTTTATTTTTCAATAATCTATTTCCGTTTTTATTTTCTTATTGAAATTAATAATACTTTTTTTTTATTTTATGGGTAAGAACTCAAGAAAAAATGTGCTGTTTATCTCCTAGTTTTTAACCTCTAATTTAATTACAAAATGTTCAGAATATCTCTTATACATAATTTTTAATTTTCAGTAATTTTTAGTATTTTTATTCCTGGATACATATTCATATTTAGTAAATATTTCAGAAATATTTGAAGATAAAATGCCTCTATTTATAAGTGCAGCTTTATATTTCCACATAAATTAAAAAACCTGTTTCATTTTTGTTTTTTAAATTACAGTTTACATTCAGTATTTATCTGTGTTAGTTTTAGATGAATAGCATAGTGTTTACACAATCATTTATGTTACAGGGTGGTCCCCTGATATTTTGAGTACCCACTTGAATGCATATATAGTAATTAGAATATTATTGACTATATTTCTTGTGCTATGATTTACATCTCTGTGATTGTTTCATAACTACCAATTTGTACTACTTGATCCCTTTATCTATTTTACCCAGCACCCCCACTCCCTTCCCTCTGTCAACTGTCAGTCTATTCTCTGTATCTATGAATCTGTTTCTATTTTATTTTTTTCTTTAGATTCTACATGTAAGTGAAATCATGTTATTTGTCTTTGTATGATTATTTAGCCCTCTCTTAATTGACAACGTATCTATATTTATTTACTAGTATAAACATAATACTCTATTTTTATTATTCAAATGGTTATTTTAATACTATATTTAAACATATATTTTTCTACATATGTATATTTTTCTCCTTCCTTAGCCCAAACTAATCAATATCCTTAAGAGGTTATTATGGTAGTTACTTTCTCTATCACTTCCAAAATTTTGTTGAAATGACCTGCAATTTTAAACCATTGATAAAGCTGTTTTACTTTATTCCTCATTGTTTTAGGCAATAATCTCACCATTTACTTGAAAATTTACATATATATTATCAATTAATTGTCTTTAAACTTAAAGTTATAATTTATACTAGTTTCTTATTCAAAATGATTTTCTAATTATTTTCATATTCTGAACCACATTCTTTTGTTCATTTGTTTTCTTGATTGCGTTGCTTGCTTATTATTTTCAATAAAATGTTTCTTAGTAGTTTCATGACTACTGAATCATTATAAATCTGATAATATGATTGATAGAGATTATCTGATTAAAAATAATTTAGATTAAAAATAATCATACCCTTGCTCAGGCCTGGTGGCTCTCAGTTGGTTGGAGCATCATGTACACCAGAACTTGTGGGTTTGATCCCTGTTTGGAGAGTGTTCAAGAGGCAAGCAATTCATATTTCTCTCTCATAGTTCTCTTTCTCTCTCTCACTTTCTCTCTCTCAAATCAATAAACATATCCTTGAGTAAGAGTTTAAAAACTAATAATCATACCCTTATGTTTTATTCTGATTGATTTGGGTTATAAAGCATTATGCTGAACTCTAATGAGCCTAAAACAATATTCTCTATCTAAGCAGTTAGCCCTTCTATTGCTCAGAAGGAACAGTTTAAATTTTAAAAATCTGGGTTTACAGGATTAGATAATTTAAGGGTCAACTTAAAGACTGCATTCAATGACAGAATACAATTATTGGTGTTCTAAATACAGTGCTGCAGTGGTGAGAAACATCCACTGAAATATTGTGCAGATATTCAAACTACTGTTGTGGCTTGTGGAAATCTTTCCTTACAAGTCATAATAGTTTTGTTGCCACATAGTTCTTTCTAAATATTTTAACAGAAATGGGACTTGAGTAACAGAAGGTAAATTGTAAAGAAAATCCATGACAAGGTTTACATTACTATATTGCTTATGACCTTGTATTTCTTGCAACCACACTATTCTACATTTTTAATGTCAGTTTTCAGGTCAACGCAATAGAACATTGCATGAAGAGACTGATATATTAAATGGTATTGCTGTTAGTGTGAACAGACTGACTAAAATGTAATATTATAAATGAACATCTTAGGAACATTAACCAGCTCTCTATTGATAGCTATGAAGATAAAGGTGTGGAATTAAAACAGATCTCTTCATACATAATCAATCAATAATGTATAACAGAAAACTTTCTACTTAGAACCAAATAATAACTTCTATTTTAGCCTCAGTAGAAAGCCTAAAAGGATAAAGAGTCAAGTACTAATGAAATGTATTTTCCCAATCATTTATAGACAGTCATCTCCTAAAGTACTCAGTTTATCCCAGTGATTTTAAAGAAGTATAGTTACCAAACCCCAACTGACTGAGTTGCAGTAAATCACGTTAATTTTTTTCACAAATAATATCCTTTTTTTTTCATAAAGCTTGATTTTTAAGGTTATCATTTAATTGTGAATTGATCATAGTTGTCAATGGTTGGGTTTCTTTTTTAGTTTTAAAAAGTAATGCAACTACTTGAACTATTTATACATTACTTATGAGCTATAATTTTAATTTTTAACCTTATTGCAATTAATACAATTTGCATCAATATTGTAATTAATATGTACATCACATAACCAAATATATGTGTGCATATATATTTAAAGTTTTATCTTATGCAACATCAGGGAACTTTGGTAAAACAAATATGTATGTTAATGGGTTAAATGACTGAATTTAACTCTATTGTTTCCCATGAACTTTGAGACAACACAAGCAACCTAGGTGCTATGTAAGTTCAATGTGGACAGATAGGAGGAGAGTGACACATAATTAAAATCACAAGATTTGCAACAAGGGCCAGGCAAGAGACTGATGATTGTTGATTTGTGAGTGACACTAGGACCTTCCTTATAAAATGAAGAAGAAGTTATGTCCTAAGTTATCACAGAAAATGAATAGAAAACTTGATGCATTAAAAAGCCTAAGCCAGGTGTGAAAATGAAATTGAAAGCTAAAGGTTGCAAGCACCATCATAAACATTATCAAACAAGATCTATCTTTGTTTTCTATATTCCTTTGTGACCTGTAAATAATATTTATTCAAATAAATTCATTATTAAACACAAAAGCCAGTAACCAGACCCACACTATGGGTTCCAGTGTCAATTTTTTTTTTTGAAAATAAATAGTTCTACCTACAGACACATAAACAAGAGCCAGGAAATATCAACCAACCATGTAATTTTTTATTCTAGTTAGTGATAAAAATGACAAAAATATTCTTGAATATTAACAAAAGAAAAACTGAAAACCAAGTTACATATGCAAATTTTATTTT
Source organism: Furipterus horrens (assembly GCF_987537825.1). NCBI lineage: Eukaryota > Metazoa > Chordata > Mammalia > Chiroptera > Furipteridae > Furipterus > Furipterus horrens. The sequence goes on from NW_028327171.1 coordinate 87,953,504, forward strand.
GTTTTAGTTTCATTAAGTATTTTTCAGTTTCTCTAAATTTATGTGCATGAGTTTCATGAATGGATCTTAAAGTTAAAATAAAAACCAGGTTCTACTGTTATTTATTATTATCATCTGCTAATTTGTATTTTCTTTTATTTTCCATAATATTACCATAGAGTATTCTAGTAGATATTTTTCCCAGTGTATACTGTGTGTTTTTTAGAGACATACAATATAAATATGATATTGAGTATTCCATACCTGAAATTTTGGTAGAAAGAGATGGAGTTGTAATAAATCAATTGAGCTAGCATAAAATATGTGGAAAGCATATAGTTTTTCTGAAGAATAGCCAGATAATATCAATCTTTGTATCTGTTGCCTCTGATTTAATCTCATAAAATTGCTGTATACATAACCTGATGTTATGTATAGAATACATAACAGGATATAATTTGTATATACCTAGAAGCAGGGGGTACTAGAGTGAACCCTGGGAGTCTTTGCTGTAGATAGGATGGACTAAAGAGCTGCTATTAACATTTCACTTTTCCATTTTTTTAAAGGTAGGCCGGACATATTTGACACAGACAATTAAAAGAGAAAAACAGCCCTGCAGTCATTTTACCAATATTAACTGTACCTGTCTTTCTGTACGTGCTTTTCTATCACATACTTGTCACTTTTCTTCTCTCTTTCATGTCTTTCCTCTCGTTCCTCCCGTTTGTGTTATCACCACATTGTCCGCAGCAAAGTGAAACATAATTATATTGGAGGAATAAAGAAAATCAATTCAAATGCTTGTGTTCTCTACTCAAACTGAAGTTGGATTTCTGTGACCAGATTTAATGACAGAATATAGACTCATGCGTAAACACTTGCATAAAATTAAACAAACAGGCAGACAAACAAGCAATGCCGCATTGTAAGATCCTGTGTCTATTCACTGGAGTAAAGAGGTGAATATTTCCTGAGGAGGTCTTTCTTGCTTGTCTCTGCTTAGTTGATCTACAATTTGATTAGTGTTGTTAACTTTATTTAATAAACTAATTGTTAGCAATGAATGTCTTTAGCAACAAATTATGAGTTATCAGTTAGGCAATAGGTTTTTGTAAACTTGGGGGAAAAAGTGGCAGAATAGTGTCATGTTAGCTCAAGGATATGCCTGGCAACTGATAAATGACAGTCCTTTATCCTTCATTGATACAAGAGGTTGTTTTCATAAGAAAAAAGTACAAAACATTATTTTCAAATGTCGCAGTGGAATATGTCCACTGTAAACATGACTTCAGTTTGTATTTATTTCCATCTTTTATGACACATTCTTAAAACCTACAGCCTTTTACAATGAAAGTGTTGAACTTATGTCTGAAAAATAATTTATAAGTAGAGAAGGTTTTTTTTTAAAGATTTTATTTATTTGTTTTTAGAAAGAAAGGAAGGGAGGGAGAAGAAGTGAGAGCAAACATCAATATGACAGAAACAGATTGGTTGCCTCCTGCAAGCACCCCAACCAGGGATCAAACCTGCAAGCCAGGCATATGCCCTGATTGGAAATTGAGCTGGCAGTCTTTCACTTTGCAGGATGATGCCCAGCCAACTGAGTCACACTGGTCAGGGTCTGAAGATTTTTTATGACTTCAGTGTATATCAGACACATAGTGAAGAGCCTATGAGATAATATTCATTTCTTAGAAGTTCTGTGAAAGGAAAAGAGAAGATAGAGGGGGAAGCAGTGATCTGTAACACTAGAAATTCTGTACATTGAAGCTAACAGTGATATGACTAAATGCCAAATTCAGTGCTGTTGCTGATACAAATCTCTGCCTCCACAGCAGTGACGTGACCCAAATACACCAGGAGCTAAACTTGATATGCTCACCTTTAATAGAGCAATTTTTGAAACAGAGGATGGATGAAATTTGTAAATTATTGAAGTATTTGAATCCATGTCAGAACTTTTGATTAAGTCTACTAATTATGAAAAGCAAAATATCAGTATATTACCTGTTTGGGTCAAATTTTTAAAACGACCAACAAATTGCTAGCCATATTTTAAAATCATTATGAAAAATCTTGATTAATTTTCTGGAAACAGGTATTATTTTACCTTTCACTGATTCTCCCTTTCTGACTGAGATAGACTAAATTTTGGCATTATGTTTGATTTGGTCTTAGCATGGGTGTAGTGCTTTCTTAGCCTCTTGACTTTGGGCTGGGCCATATGTGGCTTGCTTTGACGAATGGTATATAGTGAGCTCTGACAGTATGCCATTTCTGAATTTACATCTTATGAAGCCTCTGTGGTTCTGTCTGTTGTGTTTTGTCATTGTTATGAGAGAAGCATGATCTGGCTGGTCTGCTGATCCAAGGAGGGTGAGAAACGTGGCAAACAGACCAGAACCTGCACATATGCAGTAAGGAGCAGAGCCGCCTATCTGAACCCAGCCTGGAGTAGAACCCCCCAGCTTCCTCTCAGGTTCATAAGGGAACATAGTCAAAATCAGGTGAGTTGCCATCCACAGCTAGCCTTTAAGTGAATGATCAAGCCTCTTATTCTTGAGATAAATTGATATGAAGGCATGATTTTTGTTTTATTTGTTGATTTGTATGTGTGTTGTTTTTGTTGAGGCAATCATTCATTAATATAGCACTTTTTTTTCTCATGGCTATTTGTATATGTTTCTTTGACTGATCTTTACCCCAAATAGGTTATTTAAATTAAATAACCAAGTATTGTTAATTGTGCCACATGAATTTGCTATGGAGAAAATAAATCACAGTGTATCTTGTAAACAGTAGGCTAAAAAGTCACACACAAATACTTAGGTTCAGTTTATCTCCAACATTCAAAAGGATAATGCTTTAGGAATTTTAGTCTGTCTCTTAGCACTACCCTGGTTTCTTTTTAGGCTTGCTATTGAAAACATTTTCCTTTTTCTTTGTGAAGTATAAATACTTGGTGATAACGCAACAATGTGCTCTCCAAATCAACCTAAATGTAAACTTTGAAGTTATATTTCCCTTTAAAATCCACTTAAAATAGATTAGTAACTTCCTCCCTCCCCCAGCCCTAGACATGACCTATCTGGAAAATTTATCTTAAAGGCTGCCAATTGGTCTTAAGACACTTATAACTGGTCAGCATTGCACTTTTTATTTATTTATTTATTTTTTGCCTACTCATATTTAACCCTCTTAAAGGTAAGGCTGCTACTGAGTCACCTTTGTATGACACTGAAATGAATGTTCACTGACATCCCCAAAGAGTTTCCTTGGTCTCCACTATGCCATGGCAAACATTTATGAGATTGTTGACTCGAGTTACCAGTTTAATGTGTATCCAAAGTCTAAGTAACTCATGAATAAGTAGATTTGCATTCTCTCACCAGTACAGCAGGTGTGTCTGGGAACCCAGAAGCTCCACGATTGAGACACAATGTGTATCTCTATGGTAAAAGAAACCAAATCATTTAAGTCAACAGAAAGTCATATCAGGGTAGTCAAAAAATGAGATAATGTTGCATATATTTTTGAACATCGAGTGAAGCAAAATACCAAAGACAAACTTGGGTATAAAACCAGTGTAATATTGGTATCACCAATCCAGACAAGAATTTATTTAATCATGCTCTATAAAAATAAAGATTACTTACAGTTCTGTGTTGTACTACTGTCATTGCTATTGATTAGAATAAATAGATTTAGAGAACTTGCTTTAGGGACAGGCTTAAAATAATCAATTTTAATAGTATTTCTATTTTAGTTGAAATTTGTAGAAGGTATAATCCAGGGCATTGCTTTCTGAGTAGCTAGGGCTTCATGAATCCCTGCAAAATTTAATTTTCTAATAGAAATGGAAATAGAAGGAAGTGAGTATAATAAAGAAGGTATGTGTGCAATATAACAAAACTCTGTGTATGTCTAATAATACATTACTCTTGCAAAATTCTTGTCATCCACCTACAACATGCAAAAGAGCTAAAATTATCATGCATGGTAGGATTTACATTATAAACACTTGAGACCAAATTCTAGTTATTGAATCTGAGCATCATATTCAGATGTAATTGAGTAATGTTACGTGCCAGTGTCTTCCAAGGGACTGGCACTATGTTGGTCACACCAGCCAAGTCTTACTTCTTTGTGCCAACCAGAGATGACTTAGTATGAGACTCTTCTCATGCAAATTTCAATTTTCATTTCTTTCAAAGACTGAACACCAAAAAATGGAGCTCATAAGTAATGAAGTATAAAAACAATTTAAACTCATATTAATTATGCCAATGGAAATAACTATGGACATTATATACTACAGACACCAAATAAAAAGAATATAGATGTTTTGAAGGTGATAAACTATTTTCAAAAATTTTTAACTTTATTATTATTCTTGACACTATTACAAAAGTGCCCATTTTCCTTCCTTTGCCCACCTCCACCCAGCTCCCATGCCATATCCCTCTGGCCAACACCACACTTGTCTGTGTCTATGGGTTATTCATGTGTGTTCTTTGGCTAATCCCTTCACCTTCTTTCATCTAGTGCTCTCCCCTCTGACAGCTGTCAGCATGTTCCATGTGTCCAGTCTCTGTTTTTATTTTGTAAGTTTATTTGTTATTGTCTATTGCTCATTAGATTCCACATAAAAGTGAGATCATATGGTGATAAATTTTAATACTTTTTTAGAGAAGTAAAAACATATCAGAAACTGACTTTATCTGATTCTCTTGAAACTCTTTAGTCTTCAAGAAAATTTATACAGAAAATTGATATTTCAAATGGGTCCAGAGGACCAGAGTATGTGTTCAAGAAACCACAGGTCTACATTTTTGGCTCCTTAGATCAGACAGATTTTAGCATATGCCCATCGAATTAACAGACTTACCAACTACCTTATTGCTAAGAAGTAGCTGGCCTAATGCAGTGGCTTACTGAAGACTAAAAGTATGGCATAAATTGGGAAACAATATTGAAAAGATGGGGAGTTCCCTTACAGGAGGAATTTTATGCTCTAAATCATAAACTATAATATGACCCTTTCACCCTCCATAGTTAGAATCCCAGAATCAGAAAGTCAAGGAGTGATTATGGGAGTAGCTTCTCTCAGTATTATTCATAAGGAGTCACTCAAAGAACGTTTGCTTTTTGTCTGGAAACTTTGAGCTCTGTTTATAAAATAGATTTTGTTTTCAAGGGGGAAATGCTTTCTTCATGAAAAAGCAATGCTCATTGAATGGACTGAATTGGAAAATAAGCTTTCCACCTGACAATTTTGACCTCCACATCCACTGAACTAACAGACAGAAAAAGTTACGCTAATGGCTGAGGTGATTGACAGTGATTATCAACAGAAAACTGTTTTTCTTCCACACAGTGGGAACACAGAGGACTCAACACTCTTATGAAGACAGCTTCTTAACACTTTCATGCATATTAGTAAAGGTAATTGAAAAACTAGAGTAACCAGAAAAGAACTATTGTGGACTCAAATCCTTCAGAAATGAAGGGTTTGAGTTATCACACCTGGTAAAAACTAGCAACTAACTGATGTTGTGTCTGAAAGCAAATACAATATGAAGTAGGTAGCAGAAGGATAAATTTGCATATATCAAATAAAGCCTGATAATCAATTACAGAAGCGAGGACTATGATAGCTCTGCATATATTTTATTTGCTTATTATTTGTATATACTTTTTTTCTGTATACATATTACCTACTTTTATCTTTCTCTTCCCACTTATTTCTTTATATACAACTATTGCAGGTTGACCTTACAATTTTTTTCCTTAGATAACCTATAGTCTGTGAAATGGTGGCTGAATTTGAGTAGTAACTAATGTAGCTGACAAGGATTTTGTGTTCCCTTCATGTTGGGGGAAGATAAGAACTTCATCACTTCTTCAAAGAATAATTACATCTTCTAGGTACAGACATTGTTTTTGTTGTTTTCTGAAGGTTTAAACATTTATGTAAAGTTGTGTATGGAACGTGAATAGCCATTAGAATAGAATGTGACAGTTGTCGATTTATAGACATTAGCTACAGATCAATACTTTCTTCCTCTGTGATGTTATTCTAGACCTGGACATCACTCCTTGGCCAACTGATACTGATGTGAAGTTTTGTCAAGAGAGGGTGCTAGAGGGAGATTGCACAACTAAGGAACGGTAAAAGGGTTGAGCTGTTTTTGGCTTGACAAGTGGTGGATTGGAATGTGGAGGGCTGGTAGTGCTCATGTCAGAGGCTCTCTCATGAGCCAGCTGAAGCCCAGACACTCTGGTGAGGTTCTTTGCTACCCAGTGGGCTGCTCTATGAGCCTGCTACAGCTCCAACACTTGCACGAGTTTCTTCACCATTTGGAGGGTTGACTTATACCCATTCAGCAAATTCACTTACCTCAGCAGTCTGAGCATCACTTCCCCCCACTTTCCCTGAAGAGGTCTAAATCCCAGGCTTTGAGTCTGATCTCTAGCTTAAATTTCTAAGTTTTTTCCTGATTCATTTTTCCTCAGCCATATGGTGAGCAAATATTTTATACATTTACTATTTCTGCATACCTTAAAATCACTTTTTACCAATTAACAATTCTTAATTTAAATTTCCCATGTTCATATTATTAATATAGTTTCTATCTTATGACTTGAACCTAATGCAATCACCTTTTCTTTTGCACCTTGATTTTCTATTACCCCTGACATTTATTTCCCTTTTCTTCTATTTCTATTACCCCATTCCAATTATTGTTCTTCAAATAAAATTTTAAAACTTGAGCAGTATTAATATTTGTAGAGTTTTATATTTTTAATTTCTAAAGAAAAATAAATTAAGTTTTTTCTGTAAGGAAAAACAGTATGTAAAAATGTTATCTGTATTCATTTTCTTGTGCTAAGCAAGTCTTTGGCTATTAAGATTCTTGAGTCAGTATCAAAGTCCAGATTTAAAGTACTGGACAGGTCTTTATATCTAATTGCATTTCTCCAACTTCAGAAGAGTTTTATCAGATATCTCCCATACATATAGTGAATATGAAACTATTAGTTCATATGTTTTTAGAAAATAAAACTTATCTCAATGTGATCAATTATTTATGGGTAAGTTAAGGAAGAAGACATATTAAGCTATACATACAATTTCAAACAGAAGGTAAAGGAGAAGATATCACCCGGTCAGTGTGAATGTTATGATTGCCTCCATGTCCAGCCCATAGAAGAGGTCCAGATAGTAACCCGAATCATTAAATACAGCCAAGACCTTAAGCCAGAAAGACAAAACTGTCTTTGTGTAATAATTAGCTCTTTCATATTTATTGTCTATGCATATGATTTTTGTTTTGGTTCCTACTTCTATTCTCAATTTATTACAACAATCAGCAAAATGTTTGGTCTATCTTAAAGTGTTGGAATTTCACCATGAAATCATCAAGGGAGGAAAATATGCTATATTATAAAAAGAACTTCCTTAATTATCTTGGAGGAAATTTTACTTTTATTGTTGTTTGTATTGAATAGTCAAGATACAAAAATACACTGATTTATCAAGTGGAAAGTATATTATTAATATTGGCTTCACCAATAATAGGGGTTTCATTTGAAATAAAAATCAGGCTTTACAGTATGATAGAATAAGTAGATAGTATTTTAAAACTAATTTGATATGTAATAGTATTTATTAATATTTAATCACAGTAAGTGTGATAATTCCATTTTTGCCTTTATAGATTTGCACCTTAGGTTACTTGTTTAGATATTAAGATGAAGATATTTCACTTCTTTTAAATGTAACCAGATGAAGACCTGTGAAACAGATGGAGGGCACAACCTGGGATGGAATCTTGGAGAGAGAGATTTGTCATCAAATCTCTACAAATCAAAATTTACCACTTCATGTGGTGTACATCTGTGACTGCTTGATAATGTACTTTGATGCCACACAAGAACTCTATAGCCCTGTAAATGCCATCTTTGTAATGTGCCTTAAAACAATAGTAAAATAAAGGGATTGGAGTATCATAGGGATATAATGTCTACAGGGGGTGCACAAGATGATTTAACAAGACCCCTTCTTGCCAAAATTCCTATGTTTTATATTCTAACTCCATGTTCCTCAGGGGTGAAAATGGGAGTTTGCCATTAAAGATTGATTTTCTCAGTTTTTTATGATTATAAACACACCTGTTCAAAATAACTTTCTGATGATAGACTGAATAAATTTTGTGCTGAGTGTTCTTTCTCATATAGCCTGTATTTTGTCTAGAACAGGAGTTGGTCTATTGACAACTGATTCTCAAAACAGCAAGTTGTTCAGGGGGTGGGATTTGAGATATTTGATATAAAGTCTCAGGTTACTTATTTAGAAATTGAAACTTTGAAAGATCACACCCATATCTGGGTGCTTTTGTGTTTTAAACAATCTGAACTCTGAATACAAACTATTATATTATATTTATGCATGCTTTTTTGTTACATATTATAACTTTAAAGTTTAATAATGAGTTCTTGATCTACTTTTACTGTATTTTAGGTCAGTACAATTGAAACCCTCAATTCAATATTCATGGGAATAAAAAAAAATCTGACATTATGTAGCAAAGTCTATGAACATTTCATAGGATTAAATTAAACTCAGTAATAGTTTTGCATTTCTAAAATTTTAAGAAGTAAAAACACCAAATTTTCCAAAGTTTGAGGCATGTAAAAATATATAAAAATGCAAATTATATTAATAATAACCAAAGGTTTAAATTTTAAATTAAATTTATAAATAAAAGGTGTAAAGCAATATGTACTTTACCATCAAAAAGTAACTTGACCTATGACTGGTGTGGCTCAGATTTGATTTCTGGTTAGGACCATTTTTTCATGTCTTTGTTGGCAATCTGTATGTTTTTATTGGAAAAATGTCTATTCCAGTCTTCTCTTCATTTTTTAACCAAATTGTTTGTTTTTGATATTAACTCATATAAGTTCTTTATATCTTTTGGATATTAACCTTTTATCAGGTGTATAATTTAAAAATACTGTCTACCATTTATTTGGTAGGTTGTCTTTTAATTCTTTTGATGATTTCTTTGTTGTGCAAAATTCAGATTATTTTATTTTAAATTTTATTATTTATTTTTATAGGGGTAAAAGGAGAGGTTGCAAAGTAAAATTATTTATGCTGAGGTTTTAGGAAGGCACTGTCAGACAAATTCACTGCTCTTTCAACAGTATCATTGAAGCAGATACACTATTCCCTCAAAAACTATTATTTTGACCAGTATGTCTAACTCTTGAGGCTAGCATCCTATTCTTATAATTTACTTTTAGTCAATATGTTTTCCTTAATACCAAACTTATCCATTGATCAGTTGTCATTATTAATTTTGCAGATCTTAAGAAGAATGAAAGTCAACAAAGCAGTGGGATACAAAGTCAATATTCAGAAATCAATGGCATTTTTGTACACCAACAATGAACCATCAGAAAGGGAAACTGAAAAAACCCCTTTTACTCTAGCAGTAATACCAACAAAAATATAAAGTACCTAGGAATAAATTAAACCAAGGAAGTAAAATACTTGTACGCAGAAAACTATAAAACACTGGAGAAAAAAACTGAGGAACATACAAATAAATGAGAGCATATACCGTGTTCATGGTTTGAAAGAATTACCATCATTAAAATGTCCATACAACTCAAAGCAAGCTATAAATTCTATGCAATTCTTATTAAAATATCTATGGAATATTTTACATACCTAGAACAAATACTCCAAAAATTTATAAGGAACTAAAAAGACCCTGAATAGACTGAGCAATCTTGAGAAAGAAGAACAAAGTTGGAAGGATCACAATACCTGATATCAAACTATACTACAAGACGACTATAATCAAAACAATCTGGTACTGGTATAAGAACAGACACATAAATCAAACAGAATAGAGAACCAAGAAATAAACTTTTATCTTTATGGTCAATTAATATTTGACAAAGGGGGCTCAAGCATACAATGGAGTAAAGGCAGTCTTTTCAATAAAGGGTGTTGGGAGAACTGGATTGGTACACGCAAAAAATTGAAACTAGATGACCAAATTACACCATACACCAAAATAAACTCAAAGTGGATAACGGACTCAAATGTAAGTTGGGAAACTGTAAAAATCTTAGCAGAAAATATAGGCAGTAAAATTTCGGATATCTCATGTAGTATATTGTTGCCAGTATATCTCCTAGGACAAAGGTAATAAAGAAAAAAATAAACAAATGGGACTACATCAAATTAAAAATCTTGACCAAAAAAACCATCATCAAAATGAAAAGGGAACCAATTGTATGGGAAAACATATTTGCCAATGATACATTGGACAAAGGTTTAATCTCCAATATATAGAAAGAACTCACATGAATCAACACCAGGAAGACTAACAAACCGATTAAAAAAATGGGCAAAGGACTTGAATAGACACTTCTCCAAGAAGGACATACAGAGGGCCTGTAGACATATGAAAGGATGCTCAACATCACTCGCCATCAGAGAGATGCAAATCAGAAGCACAATGAAGTATCAGCTCATGCCAGGCAGAATGATCATCATCAACAAATCAACAAACAACAAGTGCTGGTGAGGATGTGGAGAAAGGGGCACCCTAGTACACTATTGGTGGGAATGAAGACTGGTGTAGTCACTGTGGAAAACAGTATGGAATTTTCTAAAAAAAACTAAAAATAAAATTGCCTTTTGACCCAGTGATTCCACTGCTGGAAATATACTCTAAGAATTCTGAAACCCCAATTCAAAAGAACTTTTACATCACTATGTTCATAGCAATACTGTTTATAATAGCCAAGATTTGGAAACAGCAAGGCATCCATCAGTTGGTAAGTGTATCAAAAAACAGCGATACTTTTACACAGTGGAATACTACACAGCGGAAAAGTCTATGAAATTCTCATCTTTTGTGATAGCATAGATGGAACTGGAGTCTATTATGCTATGTGAAATAAATCAGATGGTGAAAGACAAATATTATATTGTCTTACTTAGAAGAGGGATCTAATGAACAAAATAAACTAATGAGCAAAATAGAACCACAGGCATGGAGTCATGGAATAGACTGATATGTGTAAGAGGGGTCAGGGTAAGTGGGGACTGGTTAAAATAAGGTGAAGGGATTAGTCAAAGAATATACATGAAAGACCCATGGACATCAACAAGGGTGTGGGGATTGATAATGGAATTGGGATGTGGGCTGGGTGGAGGGGACCAAAGGGGAAAATGGGACATCTATAATAGCAAAGACAATATAAAAAAATTTCTTGAAACTTTCACAAAATGGAAACAAAGAAACAAACAAATACATAAATAAATTTTAAACAATGAAAATAAAAAATACTAATTATGATTGTGTTAAAAGTACATTGAACACTTTACATATATCATACCTGTGAAAATTATAGTATTTTCTCATTTAGGAGATTAGAATTTAACATAAGAACTTGGTTCAGAGAGTTTTCTCATTGTGTCCAAAAGTCACATATTTAGCAAGTTTTAGCACTAGAGCTTGATTCACAATCTCTTCTAATGCCAAACTCAAAAATTAACCAAGGACATTTCTATTTCTTGAAAGAGAAACTAGCTGACCATTTATTCTAAAAAAGTAAAACTGGCAAAAGGACAATGTACAAGGAGTGTTTAGTAGCAAGAATGCAACATTCTCCTTTGCTTTTACTTTTGGTTCATACTGATTTCTTACTGTTTTTACTCCTGATGTGTTGGCAGGACCTGTATGATCTTTCATTTAAAACTCAGAGGTATACACTTTTGCTTTGTCTAATACAGAGTTTTCAAAATGGCATGTTGGTCTTTGTTATCTCTCAGTTGGGTAACTAATATACATGATAATTTTCTTGAAAAACCTTCAGACTTTTCATACTGTGCAAAATACAGAGGCTTAACTCCCAAGAGTAATGAACAACTTTGGCATTTGTTAGGGCATTTTGTTCTACATTGGCAAAATCTGGCTCCAATATAATATAAACTTATTTTTCTCAATTATTTTCAATGGGAGAGCTCTACTATTGTTGTATTGAAAGCTTCTGAACCTTTGATATTTCCCTATTTCCTTTATACAATACCTACCATATCTTAAGTTGATAGTGTAATAAGTAGTATAAAATAGAGGTTAAGGATTTGGCCATGGTGTTAGACCACTATTATTTAAATCTCAGCTCCATTTATTTAATTATGTACCTTTGGTAAAATTGCTAAAGAATTATCTTTCTCTGCTTCACCTTTAATGTCTTTTATTCAAATGTTTATTTTGAGTTTTAACAAATGTGGCATTAGATAGCTTTCTATAAACACTAAGTCATATAGATAGATAAATAGATTTTTTTTTTTTTTTTTTTTTGCAGCTCAATTCTGATTTCCTCAATGAGAGTGTTCTGTTTTCATTAATGCAAAGTTATAAATCCCTTCTTTGGCCACTTTTATCTTATCATTTATTGAATAGGCAACTACAAATGGTCTCAGATTTTATGTTGTAATGAGTAGAAGTGTCATTGCCTGAATGTTTTCAGAGACAGTAAACACCATATAACATGACAGACTATTCTATTTTTAGACACTCCTAATGGTTAGAAATTTATTTTTTATCATTAAAAACTGTGCTTTCATTTTAGTTTGAATTTTACATATTATGAACCTAAATTTAATCATTCAAATTCTTTTAAATAAAGCATTTCTGCAAATAACCACTACCTTGTTTTTCTTTTTATGTTTCACAGTCCCACTTCTTTAAGTAACGTGGGTGGGGTCATGGAGCAAATAAGGACCAGTAGCCTTAGAAAAGTTAAATTAAGGTAGCACAATGGAACTATTGTAACAATATAATCAATAAAATATACTTAAAAAAATTAAGGTAGCATTAAAATGTATCAGGCTTTTTACCATTAAATATAATAAGTTTAATCTTTAAAATATAGTAACAAATGTGATAGGTTTAATTTACTTTAGAAATTAGAATTATATTCCTTAAATATTTCTACTAATAAACTGTCAAGATGTTCTGTTTTTTATAACTGTTATTTCAAAGTGCAGTTATGTTTTCCAGTGGAAACTGAAATATTATTATTATTACCCCCTATGTTATAGAAAAAAATGAAACACGTGAATTGCTCTTTTTATTTCTCTTTTTTTAGTATGCATGTTGTCTTTGTTACTATCTACAACTGCTTTTAAGAATTTGGTCTAAGAATTATCACAAGTACATTCATGTATCTTATCATAAATGTATCCTTTCTTCTACTTAATACTTATTGAAGAAACTTTCATATATATATATATATATATGTATATATGTACATATATATATATCTTTGTATCTTACTTAGCTTTTAAACTAAAAAGAAATATTTGCTATGAAGCTACAATTTGGAAAGTTTTGTGCATCAAGGCCTCTGTAGGATGAAAGAATTGTTTGCTACAGATACCACTATTCTCAAATAGCTTATAAATTAGTTAAAAGGGAAAATACTTCAAAATATTAGAAAATAACAAGTTCTAAATTATATGACATTTGCAATAAGTAAATTTGAAAGTTGTGAAAGGAAAATTTAAGACTAAAAACAGGGCAGATTTTGAGAGAAAATCAGAATGAGTTAAAAACCAAAAATGCAAATTATTCCAGATGTCAGAAGGACACAGAGTAAAATCCATGAATAAAATGTGTGCAATATGTGTAGAGATCTGGCAGAAATAAAAAGAGGAGATAGAGTTTAGTTAAAGTAGAGCAGTGTTCAGAATATTTTGAAATTTGAAAAACATTTGCATTTGACTTAGTAGGTAACTGTGTGTTATTGTAAGTTGTTCAGAGGTTAGTGCTGTATGCTGACTGCGTTTCTGCAGACTGGCCTGACAGAGGTGTAAAAGGGGATGACAAGAAAGTGAAGCATATCTGGGCAAAGAGTTTGACTAAAGAGCTGTTGAAATATTAGATATGATAAGATTCTGGATTAAGACAGGCATTTCCAGAAATCTCAACTGAATGAAGAAGCACATTTGTGCACTTAAAAGAAGGTAGTAGATTTATAAAATTTTACAGGGTGGTTTGGTTTCAAAGTATTAAAATATAAATTCAGTTTGAAGACTTTTTCTCTTCTTCTTAATCTGTCACTCCCTAACACAAAGAGGAAGATAATACCAATTAAGGACATTCAGAGTCACCTTTTTCTTGTAATTTTTAACCCTTAAATCTTGCTTCTTTCAATTTTTCACAGTTTCAACCTATTAAGTTGCATTGCATATTATCAACATTCTTGCCAGTATACTGGAACTGGGTATTCATATAATTAAGGTTAACTTTTAGATAGAATAATTTAAGATTGTGTATTTTATTATTTAATTAATTCCAAAATGTTTCACATAAGATTCTTTCTCTGTCATAACAACAGCAATAGAGTACAGGTGCTATACATCAAGACTATAGTTTGAGAAAAACAGAAAAGATATCAAAAGTGTAGCATATCTATTCTAAAAATGAACACTCTATTTGAATCATATAACAGCATATTTTTTAACTAACCACAATCTATTTGATTTGATAAGAAAAAGCTTGCACTTGGAATATTTCCTAGTCACTTAGTGTAGTCATGACAGTCTTAGTCGGCTTGGGTTGCCATAACAAAACATCAAAGAGTGGGTGGCTTAAACAATAGAAATTAATTTTGTTTACAGTTCTGGAGGTTGATAGACATCAGAGTGCTGCCTTGGCAGAATTCTTGTCAGAATTTCTCCTTCCCTGATTTTCAGACAGCTACCTTCTCCAAATAAAGCTAATAACAAAGTCAGAATAGTGCCCACAGCCAAGATGGCCTTGGTGAATGGGAGTGGGTGTTGCTGAGCCCATGCATAACTCCATCCCTGTCACCATAACCACTTTGTTCATGAGCTCATTTAATGATAATAGAGGTGGCTGTGAGAAAATGTTGACTTTTGTCCACAAAACTAGTCATGCTTTCTATTTTATTATTAAAATCTTCTTCTGCTGAGATCACCCTCTTGTGAGCAGTTACATGGCACATAAATATCTTCACACTATTTGACCATTCAGAGAGGTCTGTCCATATAACTCTTCCAAAAATTTCCTTGTCATCATCAATTTTCCAATCTTAGAAAATGTCTCACTGGAATTGAACCATGCAGTCACCCTGATCTTAGATTTCTAAATGTCAGAACTGTGAGAATGAAATTTTGCTTTTTTATAAACCACTTGGTCTGTGGTATTTTGTTAAAGCAGCACAAACAAAGATATGTGGGTTCACAACTCACTGCTGAAGAGGAATTTTTTGCCTCAGGTAGAATCATACATTAAGTTTCAGTCATAATTTATTTTAATAATATTTAGGTAAGACTATGGACTTAATACTGTAGAATTTATATTGGAATGAGTTCAGAATTTTTGAGATGTTGAAAAGGAGTGAATGTATATTATCCATTTGGGTGATGAGGGCAGGATACTATGGACTGAATTGTGTCCCCTCAAAATTCGTACGTTGAATCCCACACCCCCAATGTGATGTTACTTGGACATAGGACCTTTGAGGAATAATTAGGCTTAGATGAAGTCATAAGGTTGGGTTCGTATAGTGGAATTGATACCCTTATAAGAAGAGAAAGAAAAGTTAGAGCTTACTATCTCAGCCTGGTGAGGACAGAGGCAGAAGGTAGCTGTCTACAAGCCAGGAAAGGAGAAATTCTGAATAGATATCTGCCAAGCTAGCACCCTCATGTCTATCAACCTCTAGAACTGTAAAAAAATTAATTTCTATTGCTCAAGCCACCCAGTCTATGATGTTTTGTTATGGCAACCCAAGCAGACTAAGACTGACATAAATACACTACGTGACCAGGAAATATTCCAAGTGCAAGCTTTTTCTTATCAAATCAAATAGATTGTGATTAGTTAAAAAATATGCTGTTATATTATTCAAATAGTGTTCATTTTTAGAATAGTCATATATGCTACACTTTTGATATCTTTTCTGTTTTTCTCAAACTATAGTCTCAATGTATAGTATCGGTCCTCTATTGCTGTTATTATGACAAAGAAAGAATTCTATGTGAAACACTTTAGAATTAATTAAATAATAAAATACACAATCTTAAAATAATCTATCTGAAAGTTAACCATAATTATATATTTTTCAAAAAACTATAAAGATATTTATCTTTTGTAATGAAAAACAGAAATCACTTCCACTTTTATTTTTTAAGGATATGTGTAAAGTGAAAAATTGACAAGGGGTGAGTTAGTGATGGTTATTTTATGTGTCAACTTGATTGAGTCATAGGGTGCACAGATATTTTATTAAACATTATTCTGTCTTTTTCTGAGAAGGTGTTTCTGGGTGAGACTAACATTTGAATTTCTAGACTGAGAAAAGACAATTGTTAATGTGTGTGGGCCTCATCCAATCCATTGATGACCTAAACAGAACAAAAAGGCTGAATAAGATAGGATTCTCTCTCTCTGCCTGATTATCTTTATTTATTTGTTCAGGAAGTATTTAATTTTGGCTTTCTATGTGTCAGGGTCTAGTCTAAATGTGTGAAATGTAACAGTCAACATGACAGTTATGACCTGAGCTATTCAGAGTGTATATTCTAACCCGGGAGCCAGATGAAACAAACACAATGATTAAGAGGTTAATTTCAAGTGACAATAACTACTATAGAGGGCCAGCTTCATTGAATTGCAACCTGTGCAGTTTACATAGGAAACTGCATTTAGAAGCACCAAGCCCTTGGATTAATGCACTGCTCTCACTGTATTGAATTGGATGGACCGGGAAAAAATTATGTTAAGTGAATTAATTCAGTGAAAGAAAAATAACGCATGATCTCACTTACATGTGGACTCTAATGAACACAATAAGTTAACAAATAAAACAGTAACAGAAGCTTAGATACATAGAATGGACAGACAGCTGCTAGAAAGGAATGAGGTGGGGACCTGATGAAAGGCAGTGAAGGGATCAACCAAAGAACATTTACGTACAACCTATGGACCAAACAAGAATGTGGGAACTGGCTTGGGGTGGGGAGACTGTGGGACTGGGTAAGAGAGGGGAAGGGGAGAAAAGTGGGAACAACTGTAACAGCTTAAAACAATAAATAAAATAAAATAAAATAAAAATAAAATGGAAATTATTTCTTTTATTCATCGCAAAAAAAAAATTTCTTTATAGTTTTTTTTTTAAAGGAGTCTTATGTTTTTATTTTGTACTGCACCCTGCAAATTATGTAACCAGACCTGGTGCTATGAAGTAAGCCAAACAGTCTAACAAAGAGTGATAGTCTGGGATGCAATGGGAGTATTTTTGATAGGGGTTGGAGAAAATCTGTCTGAAAAGGCAATATTTGAATTCAAGCTTCAATAAGGAGAAGGTATCCATGTGAGCAGAAAATTCCAAACAGAATATAAGGAGTATGAAGGCACTGAGCGTACTATGTTTGCTGTTGTTGAGATTAAGAAAGTAAGCTGGTATGAGTGGATAATAAAGCAGGTGACAAATGATAGGAGGTGAGGCAAGACAGGTGACAGGGTTTAGGGTATGTATCATAATTTAGTATAAAAAAAGAGTTAGATTTTTTAAGTGTGTGCAATAGGAATTCACTGAAATGATGAAGAAGATAAACACAATAATAATTTGGACTTTATGTTTGATAGTCCTATCATGAAAAACATTTTATTGTTATTATAAATATTATTTCCAACTAAATATAATCAACATATTTGTTGAAAGCTGAATTAGGCTGTTGGAAAATGAGAATTTTTAAAGTTAAGTGACAGCAATAAATTACCTAATCCTGACCTATTTCCTTCTTTTTCCTATAGACTATTTGTCATCAATCTCCAGGTCTTTGGTATAGACTACCCACATTCTTGAATAGTTTATTCTCAGAATCACATTCTGCACAACATAAAAGTTTAACGCATACAATCAATAAACAGAAAAAAATATGTACCTGTTAATCCCCCAAGGAACTAGTGTTGTATAACCTAATATAATATCAGTATTCTTGTACCATATCATTTTTTTTCTCCTGAATTAGACTCATCAGTATAAATTATAACTAAGGGTGAGTGAAATCAAACCAGTTCATTTTAGTTAGGTAAACTTAGATCTTTGTTTAATTAGATTATCTGACTCTATTCTAAAACATTATCATCTTTTCAGACTCTAACCATCATGTTTTCTTTTAAGATATTTCATTTTATTTTAAATATTTATTTATTTATTTGTTTGCTTGTTTATTTTATTTTTTTATTTTTAGAGAGAGGGGAAAGGAGAAAGAGAGGGAGAGAAACATCACTGTGTGGTTGGCTCTCACTCGCACCCCCAACTGGGGACCTGATGTGCAACCTAGTAATGTGCCCTGACTGGGAACCAAACCAGCGACACTTAGCTCGCAGGCCAATGCTCAATCCACTGAGCCACAGCAGCCAGGGCTTAACCATCATGTTTTAAATGTGACCACATTACTTATTTTAACCATCATAGGTATTATATTTCCCTTGAATTTGGAGAACGTTGTTATTATTCCCAGTATAATAAAGAAGATGTACAAAATGATGTACAGAAACTAGAATTCACTCTTTAAAAAATTTTACTTAAATATCTAAAATTTTTTACTGAATTAGAAAACATAACAAATGACAATGAACTAAAAATTTACATAAAAATTATTCAAATTTAATAGTGAATTTAACGTTATTAAATATATTTTTTTAATTAGCATTTTTAGGTTCCTTTGAATATATTCCCAGAAATGGAATCATTGGGTTGTAAAACAATTCCATTTTTGATTTTTTGAGGTAAATTAATAATCCTTTCCACGGTGGCTGAACCAATATGCATTCCCACCAACAGTGCACGAGAGGACCCTTCTCTGCGCATCCTTGTCAATACTTGTCATTTGTTGATTTATTGATAATAGCTATTTGTTTATTTATTTTTAGAGAGAGGAAGGGAGGGAGAAAGAGAGGGGGGAGAAACATCAATGTGTAAGAGAAAAAATGATTGGTTGCCTCTCATGTACCCTCAACAGGAGACCTGGCCTGCAACCTAGGCATGTGTCCTGATTGGGACTTGAATTGACAACTTTATGGTTTACAGGCAGACACTGACTCCACTGAGCCACACCAGTCATGGCATCTCTATTGTATGCTTTTGCTTCCTTTATCAAATATTAATTGACCATAAAGGTGTGAGTTTATTTATGGGCTATTCGGTTCTATTGATCTGTTTTTATGCCAGAACCATGTTGTTTTTATTATTATGGACTTATAGTATAGTTTGACATCAGGTAGTATGATTATTTCAACTTTATTCTTTCTCAAGATTGCTGTGGCTAGTTGGGATATTTTGAGGTTTCATATAAATTTTTGTAATAGAGTATCATGAATGGGTAAGAAAATGAGATGCATATATATGCTGTCTACAAGGGACTCACCTCAGAACAAAAAATGTACACAGACTGAAAGTAAAGGAATGGAAAAATATTTTATGCAAGTAAAAATAAAAAAAGCTGGGGTGCAATATCTATATCCGACAAAATAGACTTTAAAACAAAGGCTATAGTGAAAAACAGAAAAGAACATCACATAATGATAAAGGGAACAATCCAACAAGAGATTTATGCATCCAACATAGGTGTGCCTAAACATGTAAAGCAAATATTGGCAGAAGTAAAGGAAGAGATTGACAGCAATAAAAGAGCAGGGATTTTAACACTCCATTGACGTCAATGGACAGATATTCCAGACAAAAAATTAATAAGAAAACAGTGGCCTTAAGTGACACACTAGATGAGATTAATTTAATTGATACTTTCAGATAATTTCACCCCAAATCAGCATAATATATATTGTTTTCTTCTTTGTCTTTTAAAAAATATTTTATTTATTTTTAAAGAGAGGGGAAGGGAGGAAGAAAGAGAGGGAGAAAAACATTCATGTTTGGTTGCTTCTCACACATCCCTAACTGGGGACCTGGCCCACAACCCAGGCATATCCCCTGACTGGAATTGAACTGGAGACCTTTGGTTTGTAGGCCAGCACTCAATCCACTGAGTCGCATCAGCCAGAGCTATATGTTATTTTCAAATGGATCTGAAACATTTTCTAGGATAGACTACATGTTAGAACACAAAACAAATCTCAATAAATTTAAGAATCACATTAAGCATCTTCTTGGACCATAATGGTATAAAACTTGAAATCAATCATAAGAAAAAACTGAAAATACAAAAACTCAAATAATCTAAATGACATGTAACTAAACAATGACTGGGTTAACAATGAGATCAAGGAGGAAACCAAAAGATACCTTGAAACACATGAACCCCAAATATATGGGATACAGCAAAAGCAGTCTGAAGAGGGAATTTCATAGCATTACAGCTCTACCTCAAGAAACAAGAAAAATCTCAAATAAACCATCTAACTTTATACTTAAAGAAAGTTAGAGAAGAAGAAGAAACAGACCCCAAAGTTAGAAGAAAAATAATAAAGATCAGAACAGAAATAAACAAAAAAAGTCTAAAACATTAAACAATAGAAAGATCAATGAATCCAAGAACTGGTTCTTTGAAAAGATATATAAGATTGACAAACCTTTAATCAAACTCATAAAGAAAAAGAAGAGGATCTAAATAAATAAAAGCAGAAATGAAAGGGGAGGAATAATTACTAACACTAAAGTCGTCGGCAGCCGTCCGTCTCGAGAGACGATGGTGTAGCTTCTTAAGAGTCTATCTGCACCGCCGAGAATGGCTGTGCAGTCCGACTCGGGAGTGACACGAACACTAAAGTACTACAAACTATTATAAGAGATTATTATAATTAATTATATGTCAACAAATTGGACAATCTGGATAAAATGGATAAGTTCCTAGAAACCTACAATCTTCCAAAACCGAATCAAGAAGAATCTGAGAATCTGAGTAGACAGATTACAACTAGTGAAATTGAAGCAGTAATCAAAAATCTTCCAACAAACAAAAGTTCTGGTCCAGATGGCTTCACAAGTGAATTTTACCAAGCATTCAAAGAAAACTAACATCTATCCTTCTCAAATTATTCCAAAGAATTTAAGCTGAGGGAAGACTTTCAAGCTCTTTATATGAGGCCAGAATTATCCCAATTCCAAAAAGGTAAAAACACTACAAAGAAAGAAAATAATAGCCCAATATCCTTGATGAACATAGATGCTAAAATCCTCAACATAATATTAGCAAACTGGATCCAGGAATACATTGAAAACATCATACATCATGACCAAATGGAATTCATTATAGGGGTGCAAGGAGGTGCAATATCTGCAAATCAAAAATGTGATTATGCACATAAACAAAATGAAGGCTAAAAATCACATGATTATATCAATATATACAAAAAAGAAGCTTTTGATAAAATTCAGCACCATGTATGATCAAGACTCTAAGCCAAGTGGGAATAGATGAAACACACTTCAACATAAGAAAAGCCATATA
This sequence comes from Furipterus horrens, assembly GCF_987537825.1. Lineage (NCBI taxonomy): Eukaryota > Metazoa > Chordata > Mammalia > Chiroptera > Furipteridae > Furipterus > Furipterus horrens. The sequence goes on from NW_028327171.1 coordinate 87,975,027, forward strand.
TGACAAATGATGTTTGCCAACATCATACTCAACTGGCAAAATCAAAATTGTTTTCCTTATGATTGGAAACAAGAGAGGGATATCTACTTTCACCATTCTTAGTCAATATAATATTGGGAGTTCTAGTCACAGCAATCAGACAAGAAGAATAAATATTATAAAAGACATATGAATTATAAAGGAAGAAGTAAAACTGTCATTTGCAGAAGACATGCTGTTGTACATAGAGAGCCCTACAGATTTTATGAAAAGACTGCTAGAACTGATAAGTGAATTCAGTAAAGTATCAGGGTACAAAAGAAATATTTAGAAATCAGTTGCATATTTATACACCAATAATAACCCATCAGAAAGAAAAACTAAGAAAATAACCCCATTTACAGTTGCTTCAAAAAAATGCCTCGGAATAAATTTAACCAATCATGTAAAAACTTGTACTCAGAAAATTATAAGGTGCTGAGGAGAGGAACTGAAGAAGATACAAATAAGTTAAAGCATATATGGTGTTCATGGATAGGAAGAATTAACATCATTAAAATGTCCATACTACCCAAAGCAACCTATAGATTCAGTGCAATTCCTATCAAGATATTAGTGACATATATCATAAAATTAGTACAATTCACATATAAGCATGGGAAAAAATAAGTTTAGAGGTTTTGTTTTGTATGGAAAAGATATACAGGTTATGATTATTACAATAACTTTATTAACTCAGAAGAATATGATTCACGAGTGTGAACCTACTTTTGTCAACTCTTGTATATGTTTCAATGTAGAGCAAAATATTTTCCTAAATACTATTTTTTATTTTTTCAGATGTGTTCATCCTTAGTAAAAGGTTAAGCAAAGGGCATATACAGCAGGTATATCCATAACAAATACAATGTCCTACATTTTGCCGTAGTACTTTATCTCAATAAATTGTAAGTCAGGTTTAGAATTTATTGTGATTTTTTGAAAATGTATTAGGTATCATGGAAACCCACAACTTATGTAGGAGAAATAGCTCTTTCCTTTTTTTATCATAATTTATTTCTTGTAATTTCTATAGTTCAAGATGGGTATTATGTAGCACTACAGTTGTATTTTATGTTCTTTACATAAAATGAAAAATTTTATGATTCCCTAGTTTGGCAGAATAAGAACAGCTCCTATATTATAAATTCAATATTATTTTAACTTATTCTAGGAAACCAAGGCATGAGAGATACAGTTATCAATTTGTGTTTATGCAATCTAATGTCTCACATTCAATTTCATTTCATATCTATAGGAATAAAAAATACTACCTATAGCTTTCAGATACAGTAGAGCTTCTAAAGATTGCCCAAGGATGCTGTAGAATTTAGAGACACAGAATTGGCAGAGGATTTGACCAGAGCACCAGAGGCATGAAGCATTACACAACAGAAAGAACATGGATAATATAGTCACACAGATTTCTGGCTTCAACAATTAAAAACTAAGTGACAAGTCACTTCAACTCTCTGTGGCTTAGTTTCCTATATGTAGAATATGGACCACCCTGTGAAAGGCAAAATGATGGACCCCAAAGGTGTTTGTGTCCCAATCTGGAGAAGCTATAAATATGTTACCTTACTTTATTTACTTAATTACTTAACTTGGTAAAAGAGACTTGGAAGGTGCAATTTTGAAATGGGGAGATTATCCTGGATTATCTGCTGGGCACAGCATAATCTCAAGGGCCCTTATAAATGAAAAGAGGCAGCAAGAGAGACAGTCAGAGGAGATGTGAACACCAGCAGAGGTTGGAGCAATCTGGCCTGCCTTTGCATGCTTTAAAGATGGAAAAGGACCACTTGCCAAGGAATATGGGAGGCCTCTAAAGGCTGAAAGAATGCAAGATATGAATCTCCCTCAAACACCCCAGAAGGAATGCAGCCCTACCAATACATTGATTTTTTGCAAATAAGACCCATTTCAATATGTGACCTCCAGAACTGTAAGACAATAAATTAATAAAGCATAAGATTTATGGTCATTTATTACAGAAGCACTAGGAAACTGATGCAGTCCCCATTATCAGATTTGGTAAACATTAAATTGTCTCAGCCCAGATTAGGGCCTTATGAAACATTATATTACACAAGGTGTAAAGGGGGCTTGAGCAGACCAATGCTGAGAACTAAATATGTTGATATACTTTCTTCCAACTTCTCTCATCCAAACAAAAATGGTTATAATTACTCTGGGGAGAAAGAAGGACTTGCACCCAGTAAGAAATATGTTTGTTTTTTCTTAGCATAAGCAGTTTCAGTGTGCTGAACAGTAATGCTACCCGTTGTTTAAAGCATGGTTCAAGTTTTCCTGTGTGACGTACATCACAGCTGAATATTGAATCATTGTTGTTCACCTGACCTGTTTTCCTTCTGCCGCAACCATATTATCTGTATATCTTTTCCTCTTTGTCCTGTGGAGTTCAATCATAGGTTAGAAGTTTGAATTGCTTTATTGCTTCAAGGCACATTTAAACTCTTTTGAGTTGACCAAGTAATCCAGGTTAGAAGTTTGAATTGCTTTATGGCTTCAAGGCACATTTAAACTCCTTTGAGTTGACCAAGTAATCCAGTCTGACAGGATGAGAAACAAACATCTCTACCTCTTAAAATGTGTATGATTATGCATTATGAGCTACACATTTACTGTCAGTTTCAAGGCAAGAAACTGCCATGAGGGTCACAGCGTCTTGTGCAGCTGCAAAACATTGCAGAGGACTTAGCTGTTTTCAGTTGCCATAAATAAACATGCACATATCCCAATTTATACATATTTTCTTACCCAAAGTATGGACCCTAAAATCGTTTCCTTCTTATAAAAAATAAATAAAATGAACGGCATCAATCAGAAAAAAAAAAGGATTTAATTTAAAAGTTGAAATCACTGTATAGAAATTTACACCGTGTTTTATCTGTTGTCCAATGACATATGCTGTTAATTATTGTAGACATTCATAAATGTAACAAATCTCTAAATCCCTAAGATACAAGCTAAAGTTACAGTTATGATTTGTATTTATTTCTGAATGATCTGACAGTCTGGATTAGACTGACTCTTGAGGCCCTAGAATTTAAAACTAAAGTAGATGTTTAATTAGAAAATAAGTTAATGCCGTACATTTATATTTTTAATGTATTACATGAATCGTTCAATGCAATTTCACTTGGAGATGCACATATTTTAATTGCCTCTTATAATAGTGATCACCTTTCTTTTGCTCTCCAGCACTGAAATATAATCTGAATGACTTTCTTATCTAAGAACCATGTAGATATAGCATATTTTCTTAGATTGTTTCAAATCTAATGCATATTAAAATAATTAAAGTTAGCTATACCAAATTTGACCTGCCCTATTATTAGAATATTTAATTTAAGAGGGCATTTAGTAGAAGGGCTTTATGAATAGTAATGCTATTCATAGTTGTGAGGAGATGAGCCCTTCATGGGGAGAAGCAATCAGTATCAGTTGGAGGACAGAGTATGAGGGAGGTTATTATGGTTTAGATCCCATATTCATTGCGGGAAGGACTTAAATGACAAATACTCTTAGATATTGTATGACCATCTTCCTGTAGAAATACAAATAAACCGAGGAAAGACTAAATAAATTAATTAGACATAAAGGACAAGTGAAAAATGAAAAGGAGGATAACACATTATATTTTTGCCCAACCATTCTGTTTCACACAGAATTTAGACAAAGGACTATACAACGTATTCAAGAGAAAAAAGAACGTATCAGATACTAGATTTCAGATATCCTTTCAGCATGCCCAGTGTACTGGTCTCTACACCACTGTGCTTCTCTTGCATACCACCTCCTTAGCTCCTTCAGTAAGGCTACAATTCTTAACGTGAGAACTACAGATCCAGAGAAAAATTCAGTACAATCAGTATCTTATGAAGTCCTCAACAGGCCATTAAGACTGGGCAAGCAGGAAAAAAGTTTATTGGGAGAATCAGCAAGTGGGGAGGGAGCCCGCTACAGGTGGTTAGGACTCTGAGCTTCTAGGGGAGAGAGGGGATGCTTTATAGGGGGAATAAAAAAGGAATTTTTGAGCTCAGTCGGCCGTTTGGTTATCTCACAGCTGTTGGTACGACGGGCTGATCAAAGCGGGACGCGGTTTTAATTTATTTTAAATTTAAAGCACCCCGTTATCTCCCAGGCAGTTGCAGGTGGGGAGCCCTGAAACATCGTTGTCTCCTAGGCAGCTGCAGGTGGGGGAGAGAAGAAAATGGGAACTGGAGATGTCAATTTCTTCCTGGGGTTAGATGAAAATAAAAAGGAGAATAGCCCTTCTTATGTTTGGAAAACAAAAATATTTTCCAAAATTTTATATAAATTAGAAATATAAGAACTTCCTTAACACATATATATAAATTTGTATTTACATAAATTTATTGACATATATAAATTATTTGTTACCATATATAGTAGAAAGTTAGGAGACTGAACAAATGAATTTTACTATGTATATGCATCTAATTTATAAGAAAAAGGTCTTGAAGCACTAGAACTATTCAATGAAGTAGGCTGCGGAAGCTTAAAGATATTGATAAAAATAAAATCAAGTGTTAAAAAATCAAGATGTTAAAGTTTACGTGTTCTAATAATATTTATGAAATCTCTGTACTATAGGGAAATATTTTAACAAAATTATAAAAAACTCAAAATGAAAGTTTTGATAACTATAATGTAATTTTGAAATTTACATCATTGAAATGTACATACTTGGAAAATCATCACAAGCAAAAAAAGAGGGGTTCTTTACAGATATTTTAATTTGTATAATAAGATTATACACATTGATAAGAAAACATGCTAATATACAAAATTATACCCAAAGTAAGTAAGAAGCTAGTTAATAAATGAAGACATATATTGGTCTAAAAATCAATGTCATTTATAAAAAAATAAATGGAAATTAAAACAAAACTAATGTTCCATTTAATCCATCCAATTGTAATTGATTTAATGAGAATTATTACTAGTGACACAAGCACAATGACAAGAGGTATTAAGTGATGCAAAAAACTTGCACTTCCACTGACTCCAATGCTTCTGTTGAAGATGGGCTGGGACAAAACAACCCAACTTCACCTTGAGCTCTAAACTTATTTAGCATCCCCTATTCTTCAAGCTTCTTTCAGACAAGATCCTACAGTCTTGTTATTCTATAAAATCAGATATTCTGAATAATTAAGGAAGTGTAAATTTAAAGGCTTCCAGGACATTATGGAATTTGCCAGCTTTGGCAAGGTTACGTCTGAAGAACAGCTATAGGGTAGAAACATGCCAAAGCAATTAATAATAAGTGTCTTCTTCAAGATTGCTAATTTAAAAAACAACAGTGTAATGAAGGGTATATTCACCTGCTTTTTATCTTCTCCTCCCCACTCGCATCAAGCAGAATTACTCCATGATTCAAGGTTCAGAGATCAGAAGATAGAGCATAAAATGGAACTGAGTATTCCACTACTTGTTTCCTTTTATTTATATACCTGGGTGATGAAACACTATAACATGAACATTCCAAAGCTAAATAGCTGAAAATATTTTTTTTTACATTTAAGTGATTTAATGACAATAATGAAGAAATTTGTTTTAACTCTTACTGCCAGGCCATGACTTATAAACAAAGAAAACAGACTTGAAAGCATACAAAACAAACAAACAAAAAACACCAGAGTAAAGGGGAAAATAATTACTCACCTTGAAAATTCTGCTCGATTTTATTTTTCATAATAACTGATACTTTTCTAATTAGAGCATCCCTCTTCAATAGTAACTAAAATTTAAATAGTATGAAGGAATAGATTTATCTGAAAAGGTAAAAATAAGGGAATAAAACAAAGAACAACAAGCAGAGAAAGAGATGAAGACTGATTTTTAAGACATTAACCCATTCTCCATTTTTTAAGTACAAATGACACTGAGTTCAAAAGACCTCCCCGATCTTTCCATTTGTAGCCACCCTAATTATCAACAATATCTGAGAGCCACACCTGTAAGCTAATCAGTATCACTTAAGTTATTTAATGTGATAATGAAAGATTAATGAGAATTTCTTTTTTCATATTCATGTTCTTCAGAGATCCATTTATTGAAAATTCATATTATAACTGAAATTAAGACAATTAAATATAAATCTTGAATTTTATACTTCCTAATACTATTTCTTACACCTAGTTCATTGATAAGTTTGTAACTTAAAAAATAGGTTCCTTTGATCCTCCTTCAAAATGTTGTATTTTAACTTTCAACAAAATAGTTAAATTAAAAAAAAAGTTAATTCAACTTAGAACATAGTCAAAATTCAATGGTGTAATGTGTTCTGGAATCAATAAATATTTACTAAAGCTTCTGTTTTTATATTGCTATTATACTGTAAAATGAGATAGATGAGTCCTCAGTACTAAAAGATACTTAACACTTAAAATTATTCACAATGTAACTAATTTTATTACTATATGCTATTATAATTATTTAAAAAATGGTTCTGTCTTCACTATTGTTCCAGTTTATTAACATTTCCTACATCATTTACTATAAACACTTTTAGTATTTTTATTAATTCAATTCTGACCTCACCCTTTCATACTAAATATTAACATTACTTCTTAAGTTTCTGAGGTTGAAAATATTTTACATAAGCCTCCTTAAATTTATTTTTGTCACCTTGACATATTCTGTAACTATACAAATTTATTGCTCTTTTCTCCACATAATAGAAAAACAAGTCTATTCTTTGTAGAGTTATGTATTCACTTAGTTTTGACAGGTTCTATAATTTCACACACACCCATCTTGCTCCATCAATGACCACATTCATTTTTCTCTGTTATTTTATTCATTTCCTCATCACTGTATCTGTTTTATTATAGCTTTTGCCATCCCCACCCCTTTACTGTCCTGCAAAAATCTGACCATAAAAAGCTTGAATTTCTCTATAAAAAGAAATCATTCCTGATCCAAAGTCCTGTAAGTCACCCCATTTAAGAAAGAAGAGATTAATGTTTATTGAAAGCAAGACACCTATGTTTTATAGATATAATACTTCAAATTTTATTGATGTTAATTAAGGTCTAGAGGGATAAGGGTTAACTGATTTGTCCAACATCAAAGTACTTGGTAGGATTGGGATTAAATATGACTCTACCTGACTCCACACCACATTGTCACATTTATCATTTTTATAATAGCAAGATTATTCCCTGTTCTACCTTTATACAAAATATGCCTCATGATTTTTGCAATCTGACTTCTGCTCCCACATTTCTTTTTAAACTTTTTTGAAGATAACAAATGATATATTTGTCATTAAATGCTATCATTTCTTCCAGCATCTTAATATTCTTTATAAATTCTGGAAATTATGACTTATGACCTCTTCCTCATTCTTATAATTATCTGCATTCTAGGCTTTCATGAGTCATATTTCCTTAATTCATTTTTATTCTTTATTACTGACCCTTTTCTTTTTGTTTGCCTTCTCTTTTTTCCCCATCCTCAAAGTTTTGTCATTTACTTCTCTATTCTGTATTGTCTAACCTGGACTTCAATTATCATATCCCAAGTGAGCTATTAGAAGGGCTGAGAAACGGATAATTTTCTTTCCTAATTTTATGAAAGGCCAAGACTAATCCTCTCTGGATAATAAGGTCTGTTTTATCAGCTAAATGAGAAATGAAGTGAGAGACTGAAAATGAAAGAAACCTAATTTTAAAATACTTTTTTTGGAGGAAACACGCCTATTATTTATATTTAAAAATAAATAATAGTGATAAATGATGTCCCAAATGCAAATCACCATGGATAGTTCAGCAAAGAAAAATAGTTTATTAAAATAGTATTTGGTAGCTTATAGAATTGTTGGCATAAGGAAGTTAACATGGAATGTGGACCCAAAGAGTTGCTAGAAAGGAACTCCATAAAATAAATTTAAAGAATTTTGGAAAGTTATCGCTGGAGAATGATACTAGGAATGGGGAGGTTACAATGAGGAAATATTTATTTTTATTATACAAGTTTATAGACATGAACAAGTATTTCCTAAGTTAAAATAAACCCTGTAACATGTAAAAGTCTCTCTAGTTAACTTTTATTATTTTCTACTGAATAGATATACAGGTAATCCCCATAAAACACAGTTGTTAGTTTCCTAACAAATGCTGTGTTATGCAAATTCATGTTATACAAAACAAAGAACTATTACCAAAAGGGGGTTAGGTTCCAAAAATTTAAAAAACAAACATACCATTATATTTTTATAATGAAGAGAAGTAGCTTTATTAAAAACAATTTTAATCAAAAGTATTACATATTAATATGAATAAAGTAATGTGTTTTTTTGTCATCACTACTAAGCTCCATTAAATGAATGCATTTTCTTTTTTGACAAGATACCCTCATCCTCTGAACTTTCTTCATCATTGAGTTCTATGCTCTACTTTTTGCCAAAAAATCTGTTATTTTAGATTGCTTGCTTATAGCTGAGAGATCTTTATAAATTTTGTTATATGGTGCTAAGCACTTTTGAAGTTCTATCTTAAACTTTGTGGTCCTTTCAGTGCAAGAATCTTCGTTTAAGAAATATGACGCTGACTAATACTCCCTGAACAAATTGGGTTTAAAATTCTGATTAATTTTAAAATTCTACAGGCAAATCTGATATGATGTACATACTAAAATGAAAAAATTTTAAATGAGTTGTCCTTTGCTCTTAAAAGCTTTTATCACATTCAGTATTGTACAGGGATTTCCCTAATTTTGTGTTATACGGGAGCTTTCCCCACTTGTCTAACTGCATTAGAATAAAACTGTGTTATAGAAGTACTGTGTTATATGGGGGGTAACTGTACTTACTGTAGTTGCCACATTTTTTTATAACTGAAAAAGATATGTATTCAATTGACCTTCTCATTGCCTATTAATATAAAATAAATCTTTTACCAATATGATTTTACAGCTTGTCAGTGAGTTGTATATATATATATTTTTTTCAAATGATTATAGCTAAAATTTTACTTTTATCTTCCTACTTTAATTGTGTGTGTGTGTGTGTTTACATAAACAATTTGCAATGTAGGTAATTGTAGTCTTATAGAAATCTGAGGGGAAACATGTTGTTGAACATGCTGCTACCTCTTTCTCAAATAGGAGTTCTAGTCAAGAGAATAACATCTTTTTTCATTGGATGGAAGTGATTATGATTTGTGTATGCATCAGAGCCTCTTCAATATTCTGAAAAAAATATCCAAAACTTTGTAAATCATACATTCACATCTGTAGAAAAGTTGTAGTTATAACTTTACAAAATCAATAAACTCACAAACTTTCCTCTATATGTTCATGTTAATCAATTATCTTTTGAGAAGGCATTATGTTCAGATTGTGTCATTCCAACACCCAAATCATTCTATGTGAGTCTTCAAAATGTGTTTCCCAGATAGGCAGAGTTGAGCTGAAAGTCATATTAGATAGTTATTACCAAAACAATTGACCTACAAAGTATATTTGGATATTTAATCAGTAGTCAAAAAGGTTTTTGGCTAAAATGTGAAATTGACTTCAACATTTAAACAATAAATTTCTTTCAAAGGATAGAACATCCATACTATGGAACTAGCAGTCATTTGGATGAGGTCTGGATGAATTCACACAGAATAGATTAGATTATCTGTATTTAAGAAACTTCCAAGATGAGGATTGTGAATTACAAACACACTGCATTTTCACTCTTCTCCACATTTTCTCTTGCTGTTTTCTCTGTCTAGAAGTCTCTTCTTCCTGTCTGGCAAACTCTCACACTTTCACTCATGCTTCAAAACATTTTAGCCTTTTAATTCATATCACATGTGAATTTTCACATTTCAGTATTAGATATATAGATAAATTATAGGTAGATAGATACATTGTTGCATATATTTGTTAGAATATGCTAACTGAAGAGCAGATATTGCAGCCTATTTAAGTATTTACTCATTCATGCAAGCTATTTCTCATAGCAGGTTTAATAATCTATCAAATTTGATGAAATTAAAAGTAATTTGAATATGCCAATATTAAAGTTCCATCAGAAGAGTATTTAATGATATCATGTAATTAATATTAATATATGTTCATCTTAGTATGTGTTACAAGTCATGACAGTCTTTTGAAATGATGATGTCATGATTAAATACAACAGATATTTTATCAGTTTGACAGATTTTGCTTTGTTTTTTTAAAGATTTTACTTATTTTTGGAGAGAGGGGAAGGGAGTGAGAAATGTGTGGTTGCCTCTCTCACACCTCCAACTTAGGACCTACCCACAATGCATACATGTTCCCTGACTTGGAATTGAACCAGTGACCCTTTCATTCACAGGCTGGCACTCCATCCACTGAGTCACACCAGCCAGGGAGGATTTTTCTTTATAATGAGCACACAACTTTGGTCTGATTTATTGCCATTTACACATTGTGAAAATATTTTTGTAAATCTTGATCTATTTTGAGGCATTTATATATCTATTATCTTATTTGATTGAATTGGTTTGATGTCCACAACAAGATTGTGCAATAGTTTGAGTAAAAAAATATTTTCCCTGAAGATTAGTGTAGCTATCATGGAAAGCAGTACCAAGTTATCTCAAAAATTGAAATGGTACTTCCTTATGACCCAACTATTCCACTTCTGGGAATTTATCCAAAGAAACCTGAAAAACTAATTTGAAATAACATAAGCACCCCTATATTCACTGTAACATTATTTACAATAGTCAAGATTTGGAAGGAGCCCAAGTGTCCATCAGTAAATGAGTGGATAAAACAACTATGGTACATTTATATAATGGAATACCACTCAGCCATAAAAAAGAAGAAAATATTACCCTATGTGATGGCATGGATGGACCTGGAGATAAATAAAGACAAATACCATATGATTTCACTCATGTTGGATCTAATGAACAAACTGAACTAACAAGCAAAATAAGAAATGACTCAGGTAGAGAGCAGACTGACAGTTCTGAGGGGGAGGGATGGAGCAAATAAAAAAGAACTCACAGACAACAGTGTGGCAATTGCAGGGGAGAGGGAAGAGGGTATAAGGGGGGTAAATGGTAATGGAAAAATACAATAAAAGTAAACTATTTTTCACACTATATGATGCATCTGACCATAAGATGCACCTAGGTTTAGAAGAGGAAAACAAGAGAAAAAAATATTTTAAATCAAATGGTGTACTAAAATATTTAATAAAATATAACAGAATAATATTTCAACTATGTAAAATGAACAGCAGTCAACAGCAGTATTAAGAACCATCATCACTGTCATCAACAAATGAGGACAGACTTTAAGGTTCAAGTACTCTTATAGTTTTCTGGGAACTCCAAGAGCTCATCATCGCTAGTGTCAGAATTTATGAAGCTCAGTTGCTCAGTCACTGATATCACTTTTTTCCTTATCTTCAAACTGACCAGACACCCTGAAATTCAGCAGTAAAGTGGGACATTTAAGCGTCCACAGGGGTTTCGTGTGGGCCCATTGCTTCCTCTTCTAACAGCTGTTGCCACCACTGACAGGTCAGGTAATACACATCATGGTCTGTGATGCAATATTTGCTCCATAAGATATACAGACATTTTCTCCCCACTTTTGGGGGAAAAAAGTGTGTCTTATGGAGTAAAAAATACTGTAAATCTAAAATCAAATAACTCTCAAACTCATAGAACAAACTAGTGGCAAATTCACTCTGTGCTCTCTATACTTTATCATTCTACTTTTCTTCAGTTTGTAATATGCTAAAATAACACTTGATTTTAATATATTTTCCTCAAAATGTTTCTCATTTCTCAACTACTTCTATTGGAATCATCAGTCCTTTGGAAAGAGACAGAGTTAACAATAGTAGTTAATCTATTAGAAAATAATAAACCCCTTTTAAACCATAACCTCCTTTTAATATACTTAATTTCTTGAAAACAGGGAGCAATCTTGCACTTGTTTCTTTAGTGATAAGTGTGGTGCTTGGTGCATATTGGTGACTGTTGTATGTCTTTTTAATAATTAGTACTTTTTAATACTTCCAAAACTCAGGTTTTTATTTGATCAAAATATGATTTGTTTGTAAAGCTTCCTAAATGATTTTAACATGTAGTCAATGTTGTATACCCTTCATTTGGTACAGATGACAGAATAAAATAAAGTAATGGTTCTCAACCTTGGTTACATGTTGAACTTAAAAAAAAAAATACCTGAAGACTCCAACCCAGAACAATTACATCAAAATTCCTGGGGTTTGACCTGGGCATCTGTAGTTTTAATGTTTTCCAAGTGAATCCAATGTCCCTCTAAGTTTGTGAACAATGCAATGGGGAAGATTACCATTAATACTTTGAGTCACAACAATTTGAGTACATACTTCATAATAAATTATGTTACTTGGTGAATAAAAACATATATTTTAGCAAAATAGCTGTAAGAATGACATGGGCAGGTCTCTTTATACTTGCTCTTAAGGAAACCCCAATTATGTTTTTGCCCATTGAGCTGCACTCGGTAAGCCAATCATTGGTTATATGTTCCTTTCCAGAGCTAGCTTATTCTATCTCCCCATCTTCATAGCCCTTTGCAGAGACACTGTTAATGGAGAAGTATAGACTAATTAATTAGCTCAGTTGGACCCACGACACTACAAGCTGCTACTCCATTTACCTTTTGCACTGCTAATCCATGCTAAGCAGTCATCTTAAGTATAATATGTTATGTGCAATGTTACAGCTAATAGTGTCCACATCTAGCATTCACCATGCTAAATTATGCTGCCATTTTACACTATCATTCTTTTGCATCATGAGAAGATTCATTTACTAAAACAGACACTTATGGGGAAGATGCCAATTATTTTTTATAAAGGACGGACTGGAAACAGATCCCGTAATTGCGTGCTAGTCAACCAGTCAAGTCTATAAAAAAATCCACTCACTTTTACCTTTCCCTGCATTTATAATTCTGTCTGTTGACAGAAGGTATTTTCTTATGCTTAATTTTCCCTCTAATTAATTAGCAGCAGTATCCTTTCACTTTAAGTATCCTAAAACCTTAGAAATGACTTAGGATGTTCCTATACCTCATGCTTCCTTGCTTATACTGAGAGTTAATGTAGGAAATCATTACTGGGACAACGAACATCGAGCCCAAATTATGCTGCTAATTAGCAGGTTCAGATGTCGGTAAGAAAGTCACTTTTATTTTTTTCTTTACTGCTGCAATGACTGCAGGGAATTAGAGCATTTATTCCCAATAGAACCACATCTTTTTTTCATTACTCTTATTCGCTATCAGTCTGTATCCATTGGTTCTCTGTGTTCTTATTTTATGTATTGCAGATTAATTTTATCTGCCACATACAGACCCTGCAAGTTAAAATCCTGACTTTTAAGTAAACTGTGGTAACTTATGTTGCCTCATTTCCAATTTTCCTTTTGACACCACCCTCTGGTCATATATGCTCTGTATTTTAGAATAACCAACCACGTTTTTAGAATTATGTTTATCCCTCTTGCTTCATGCCCTCCTTGCTTCCCACCCTAGTTCTATTCCTTACACTTTTTGAGGATTTCCAAAGGGGGTTATTGCCTCACTGTAACTCAAGCCAAAACAAATACGGTTTCCCTCATTAAAGTGTGAAGTCTTCTAAGTACTTGAAACTGCAAGGACAAAGGTTTATTATAGAATCTTTTTAGAGATCTTTTTTTCTTTTCACCAAAAAAAAAAAAAAAAAAGTGGACTTCCAGCCAAGATAGAGGTGTAGACAGACATGCTACATCTCCCTCGACAACTAGAAACATCCAGGAGTTCCAGAATATCAAACTGCATGGAAGTCCAGCAAACAAAGACATAAAGAAGAAATACTCAGACAGGTAAGAGGGGCGGAGCCGTGGAAGAGAGGCGTGGTGTGGTGGCAGAAGCAGCGGTGGCAATAGCAGGCCAACAGAAATCACAATCACACATTTTAAAAAGTCAAGAGGGACAGCTGGGGAGCATTCCCAGCTCCGCACTGGACCTCACAGCTCATGGTCCCAGCACCGGGGAAAATCAAGCCTCATTGCTTCTGACTGTGCAGACCAGTGGGGGTTGGGGTGAAGGCAGAAACTGCTGGTCTCTCAGCAGAGTCTGCTTATTTGAAGGGCCCCCACAGTCCTAGAATGTCCACAGACCCACCCACTCTGGGAATGATGGCCAGGGCAGCAGCTAGAGGTGTGGAAGTGAGAGAGGTGCCTGGGAAAGGGGTGAGTGCTGGGCAGGCGGCATTGTTCCCTCTCAGACCCCTACCCCACATACAGTGCCACAACATGGTGAAACAGGTCATCCTATACTGATAAATTTCTACAGCTCCACCCCTTACAACATAACAGGAGCCTGTCAGAATGAGGAGACAGAGAAGTATGGCCCAAAAGGGGGAACGGATCAAGGTTCCAGTGGGAGAACTAAGCAACTAGGAGATAGACAACCTAACAGATAAGGAAATAGACAACCTAAGAGACACAGAATTCAAAACACTGGTGATAAAGATGCTCACAGGCTTGACAGATATCTTGAATATGGAAAATGCATAAGAGAAGAAGTCAAGACTATGCTAAGTGAAATGAAGGAAAATCCACACACAACCAATGGTGCAGAGATGAAAATTGGAGTTCAAATCAATGATTTGGAAAATAAGGAAGAAAAAAAGCAGTCAACCAGTGCAGAATGAGGAAGCAAGAATTGAAAAAATTGAGGAAGACTTCCCAAATTTTGTTAAGGAGATGGACATATGGGTCCAGGAAGCATGGAGGGTCCCAGGTGAGATGGATCCAGAGCGGAACACACCAGCACGCATCATGATTAAGATGCCAAAGGTGAAAGAAAAAGACAGAGTCCTGAGGACAGCAAGAGAGAGGTGGAGAGTTGCCTACAGGGGAGTGCCTATAGGACTATCAGCTGATTTCTCAGAGGACACTTTGCAGTCAAGAAGGTACTGGCAAGCGGTATTCAATGTGATGAAAAGCAACTTACAACCAAGATTACTCTATCCAGAAAAGCTATCATTTGGAATGGAAGTGCAGATGAAGTGCTTCCCAGACAAGGTGAAGCTAAAGGAGTTCATCATCACCAAGCCATTATTATATGAAATGTCAAAGGGACTTAAGAGAAAGAAGATCAAAACTATGAACCCTAAAATGACAACAAATTCACAACTATCAACAACTGAATCTAAAAAATAAAAACAAAATCCAACTAAGCAAACCAGAATAGGAACAGAATCATAGGTATGGGGTTCATTTGGAGGGTTATCAGCTGTGAGGGGGGAGGGGGAGAAATAGGGAAATGGTGCAGGGACTAAGAAACATTAATGGTTGGTACAAAATAGACAGGTGGCAGTTAAGAATAATACAGGAAAGGGTGAAGCCAAAGAACTTATATGCATGACCCATGGACATGAATGAGGGGGGATGGGATTGCTGGAGGGAAAGGGGGTACTGGGTAGAGGAGAGCAAAGGGGGTGGAATTGGAACTACTGTAACAACATAATCAATAAAATTACTTTAAAAGAAAAAAGAAAAATACAGTTCACTCATTTAAAGCTTTTCCATTTGAAAATGTAATCAAGGGACTGGCTGAAGACTGTTTTAAGGTGGCCTAAACACAGGAGTCAGTCCCCGGCTTTACCAGATCCTTAGAATGATGAGTCTTCTATGGGCCCTTGAAGTGGCTGTGGAGGGTATGGAACAACCTCTGATTAAATTCATGACTTATTTCTACAATTTTTGGGATGAAAATATGATAAATATGGCACAATGTATGAATCCTGTGGGTAAATTCTGGGAGGGATAATATGTGTTTGATAACTATCCCTTCCTCTGAAGTCAAATTTCATCACCATTATTCCTTCTTGGGTTAATATTTTTCAGGCACTTTAAAATTCACAAAAGTGTTTATTTATAAACCTCCTTTCTCAGTTTGAATTCCTATTATTTCAACAGTTAAGTGTTTTAGTATTTTATATTAAATGTTACTCTTATTATAATTGGCTATCAGCCAAGACGAAGCACTCTTGGTGATGTCTATGTTTTTTTTCATGATCATTGTTTGGCATTTATTTAAAATATTCTGTAACTTTTCAGGAGCCAAGTGAACTAAAACAGGCTTATTCTCCATCTACCCTATAGTGGGTTCAGTTGGAACCTTAAAACAAGTGTCAGTGTCCTAACCCTTAGAACCCGTGAACGTCACCTTGTTTCGATGAAAACGGCCTCTGCAGATGTAGGTCAGTTAAGGATATCACTATGAGATCACTCTAAATTATACAAATGGCCCCTAAATTCACACAAAGAAGAGACACATGGGAAGAAGAAGGACATGTGAAGATGGAGGCAGAGATTAGTTAGGTAACCACAGCTGAGGAACACTGGCGCCACCAGAGGATGGAAGAGGCATGGCAGGATTATCCATAGAGTCTCCAGAGGCAGCACGGTTGTGCTGGCACTTAGAATTCAGACTCTGGCTTCCAAAACTATGAGATAATACATTTCTGTTGTTTTAAATATCACGTTTATGGTAATTTATTATGGAATCCCTAGGAAAGCAATGTATTTTTCTATTTTTATATAATTCTATATTATATATTTTATAATAATACAGTTCTGTATAGTCAATAACTACAGCTAAATATTAACAAAGCCATATGGGAATGGGAGGGGCCTTTCTGAATTAAGAACAGCCACCTGATCTTAGAGAACAGAATCAGATTCAGACTGACAGATGCTTTCATTGGGAGCAATCTGGAGGCAAGAAAAAGAATAGAGTTAGGGATGTGCAGGCGATTTTACACTGCTGGGTAGTTAAGTGGAAGATGAGTAGTGTCAGAGTATGAGGACAGCAAGGCAATGGTGTGACAGATGTGTGGAAATGAATGCGCCCTGTGATGGAGGGTCCTATTCCTCAAGTAAGGCATTCAGAAACCCTTGGGGATAAAGCTATAGGACACATGATAAGCATGGTCTGTCCTCCTGGGATATCATGTTTACTTAAGCATTTGAAAAAAGTGAAATTGTGCATTTGGTAAGTGAGTTGGAAGAAACTTACTGCAGAAAGATGGATAATGATGTAGGAGCTACAATGAACAACTCATAAGAGATATAACATGAAATTTTATAAGTGACATGTTGTAAGTGAACAGAACTAAAAAGAGAAGGTTTGCGTTAGACCAGATTAACATAGAAAATATTTGCTCTCCGTTGTCATTACTGGAAACTCTTCAGGACAAAACATTAAAAGGCATAAGCTTAGAGCAATTAAAAATATTAACAGCAGCACTAGACAATAATAGGTACAAATTATTGATCCTTACTACGTGATGTTCGATTCTGAATGCTAAAATAATATTTCTAAACTATTTTTACCAAGAGTTCATGGAACTGGCAGTATTATAGTTGATATTAAAGGTGAAATAGTTAATGCTTAAAGAAATAAAGACTCTGTATAAAGGAACCACATTTGATCCCAGATATTAGATATCAGTCTTTCTTCTAATTAACATATTATAATATGTCACAAAGGCACTTGAGAACTTTATTTTATAACTTAATACTGTAGTTCCACATTGGTTTAGAAAATGCCATGTTAAGCATCAGTAGATATGCCAAAAAATTAAATTTATTGTCAGTAAGATCTCATTTTAAATAAACTTTATTTTTCTCTCATGAAAGGAAATAGTCATTTAACAAGTTAATACATGGATAGGCAAAAGTAGGTTTACAGTTATGAGTACATGAAACAGAGAGTTTATTCTTGTATAACTATTTATTAATTATTATATTATTTACTTGTATTACAACTGTAAACTTACTTTAGCCAAACTATTGAATGAAAAAATATATATACAAGTGCTGAACTTTTTTGAGATTTTTAGGTTTATGTAACAGAATCAGACTGTGCTTTGTGATGAGGGAAATAGGCAATTCCCTTCTTTTATTCTGGAAATGGGTTAAGTATATTTGTTTTTGTTTTTTCTTTAGACGGATTTACAGAAGAGATCCTGAAACTTAAGTGAGGGATAAATATTTTTCATCTTTGGACCAGTGGTAGATTTACCCAAGTGGAACTCCAATAGGTAAAAAATATTGGACCATTTTCAATAGGTAGTTTGTAGGATGAGGGAAGCTATCCTTGCTTCAGGGTTTCTGGGACCCAGGGTGTAAAAGACTGGGACCTTGAATCACATATAAGTCACATGTAGCAATTATAACTTTACAGTGTCATACCTCTCTTTTGATATCCACATCTTTAATAAAGCCCTGTCAACTGTTAACAACCACTGTCCATGAGAGTCACAGGAATTAGTGAATATTTACTCACCCTTGGTGGGAAGCTATGCAGTTGGGGCAATTTCAAAAAGCAGTTACTTTTTCATTTCTTGTTAAACTGTCACCTTTATCCTGGAACAGGTTGTGTTTATTTTCTTAAAGTACTGCTATATAAGAAATTGCTGACAGTTATTGTCATCAGAGAAAACGTTGGCGAATTTAGAAATGGATAATTCATCATATATTCAATAACTTTTAAAAACTTTGCCACAAGATCATCAACTTACCACTGTACAATACAAACAGTTCATCAGTACTGCCCTTCTTTTATTATAAAATGTTGTGATGAATATGTTATGTTTTAAGGCCCTGTATGATGAAATTCACCATGTTGTGAACTTATATAACAGTTTATGTACATCTGAGCCTGACCTCACTTTCCTATCCAAGTACTTCTCCCCTATTTATCTCCTCCTTTGTTTTATAGAAAAGCTTTTTGAAAGAATTATAGACATTTACTGTTTCTAAGCTTTCTTTCTTTAAATCTCTTAAGCCAATAAATGAGGTTGTGGATCTCACCAAACCACTGAATATGCTTTTCTCAGGATCACCAATGACCTTGAAATGGTTAAACCCTGTGGTCTTTTCTTAGTACCCATTTTACTTGACCCATCCACAATAGTATATACACAATTGATTAACGTCCGCTTCTTGAAATACTTTTTTTCATTTAGGTTCTGGGAGACTACACAGCCTATGCCTTCTCAGTTTCTTTTGTTTTTCTTCACCTATTTATCTCTCAAACCTCTGAATATTGGAATGATCTAGTGCTATCTCTTCTTATTACATTTACACTCGCTCTCTTGGTAAGCTTGTCCAGGAACATGACTATGGCTTTAAATTGCATTTATACTTATGACTGCTCAATGCAACTGTAGCCCAGATCTCTCTTCTGAAGCATACACACACACACACACAATTGCTTATTTGATAGTTCCACTTCAATGTCTAATAGAAATCTTGAATTTAAAATGTTGAAACTGAACTTCTGCTCTCCCTTTATATTCCAAACCAGTACCTTCTCAGGTCTTGCACATTTCAGTTTATAGCAACAATATTCCTCCAGTTACTTACTAGGCTGAAATATTTGTCATCCTTGACGCCCCTTTTTCTTCTTTTATTCAACCTCTACACCTGTTATTCCAACACATCCTATCATCTCTATTTTAAAAATACATCCAAATTAAAGGGTATAGAGTTTCAGTTTTACAAGATGAAAAGAGTTCTAGAAATCGCACAACAATTTGAGTGTAATTGACATTATACAATCTTAAAAATTGTTAAAATGGTAAATTTTGTTATAATTTTTTAAAAAGTAAGTACAAAAAGTATGTCAAGAATTTGACCACTCCAATATACTTTCACTCTCAATACCCTAATCTAGGCCACCATCACAAGTTGCCAGGATGCCTACAACTGTCCTCTAATAGGTGTCCCTGATTCTGTCCCTATCCCCTTGCAAGTCTCTTTATACAACAGCCAAAGTGATCTTATTAAAATATAAGTGAGATCAAGCCTTTCCTCTAATGGTCCCCCCTGAGAGGGGTAGAAGCTAAAGTTAATGGTATAACATATAAGGTTCTAAGTGACCTGGCCTTATTACTTCCCTTATTTCATCTACTGTGACTAGCCATTTTACTCCCTCAGCTACAGCCATGTTGGCATTTTGGTAGGTTATCTGACACTCCCACTTAAAGTATTTTTGCTTGCTTTTCCTGATTATCTATAAGGCTAATGCCCTTATTCCCTAAGATCTTTACTTAAAAGTCCCCTCAGTGAATTAAGTTTGAACTTAAATTTCTGAAAATGACTGACATTTTATCTCTCATCTCCTTTATATATCTTTTTAGCTTTTATGTAAGTCCAAATAGACCCACTATTGTAATAGTAATAAAAACAAAACAAAACTTAAAAACTCAAAGTTTCAGTGACATAATACAATAAAACTTTTTTTTATAATGCATAGCAGAGACTAATGTGAGTCAGTAGAGTGGGATCCTTCCAATTTTGTTATTATTTGTATTCACTTAGGTAACACTGGGGAACAGTTTTTAAAACAATTCTTGTTGAGTTCAATTTTTCAGCTGCTTTACACTTAAATAGGCATGCTGATTTCAAAACTGCATTTAGCTTTCTTCTATCACATCAAGTTTTTCTCTACAGCTTATCTTAATGCAACCACTCTAGGCTGGATGGAGCCTGGATTGAGGGAAGCACTAGTGCTCTCCTATTGGCTGAGAGCAAACCTCCCTTGAGTGGGGAGGGGGTGGGGGATGATCTTGGAGACCAGCAACAGGCTCATACTTGTCTAGGCTATTCAGTTACACACGAAACAGTGTGGTGAGAGGTTGTGTGCCGCTCTATGTAGTGAATCGTATTCCAAAGTGTCCTTAGAGTTCTTGTCTGTATACAAGGAGTTAGCAGAATTAATTTTTTTATTTACATATGTACTTACTTCCTTTACTTCAGATCATGTCTGCCTCTGCTATTTCTCATCATAAGTGCCTAAAGAACCCTGATTTGTTTTGTTATATCTGTGGCAGTTTCACCATTCCCAGTCAAAGGACAAACATCAATGCATTTGTTACGCAAGCCTATTTTGCGTATTTTAAAGTAAAACTTGGTGATCAAGATAAGTCTTGGGTCCATCACAAGGTATGCAAGCAGTGTGTCAAGAGTTTATAGATGTGTATGAAAGGAACACGTGATAACAAAGACCAAGAATTTTGAGTTTTAAAATTTTTTCTTCTTTTTTGCTAGCAGTTATAATAATAATTTGATCTTTAATCCACAGTTTCTTTGTAAGAATAGTTTTAAGTTACCCATTTATACTGGGAAGGGTATTTTAGTTAAAGCATTATTTAATCTGTTAGTATTTTTAAGCAGGTACCATTAATCTGGAAATTATTGAAAAATGTTGGTTCCTTGTGTTTCTAAGCATGAGACCCCCATTTTCTTGCTGATTATTAGTCAAAAACCACTTTTAATTCTTGGAAGTAAACCACATAATTTGTCGTTGGGCACCTCCACATGTGCTGTCCCATTTTCCAAGAATGGACCAGGCCATTTTAAGGGCTCACCTTATTAGGCCAGTCCTACCTGGATAATCCATTTCCTTTTTGATTAACTAAAAGTCAATTGATAATTGTCTCATTACATGAGTCATACCCCATCCTATGCAGAGGTCTCCCCCACATTCAAAAAAGAGAATTATCTAAAGCATATACACCAGAGGACAACATTCTTAGAGTCAGTCTTAGAGTTCTGCCTATAAAGATGTCCCCCCAAATAAATAAATAAAAGGGCAGCACAGTTGCCTCTTAAGTGTAATTGAATTGCACTCTTGAGAAATATCAGGATTTTTACATGACCTGTGGCTGAGTAAAGATGATAGCACCAATCCTTATTAATTATAGACAAGGACACAAACAGAAGCTCTCATATTTTGTTCTTATATAAAATTAACCATCATGACCCTGGCTGATGTGGCTCAGTATATTGAGTTCTGGCTTGCAAACCAAAAGGTCCCTGGTTCAATTCCCAGTCAAGGCACATGCCTGGGTTGTGGGCTAGGTCTGCAGTTGGAGACATGTGAGAGGCAACTGATTGATATATCTCTTGTACATCTATAGTTCTCTTCCTCTCTTTTTACCTTCCTCTCTCTCTAAAACTAAATAAATAAATATTAAACAATTGACCATCATGTATATGTCCTAGCCTAGTCTCACTTTATTTTTTATTCCAACCCATAATGTATATACACATCAAAAACTGAGAATTGTGTTGGTGGATATGGATTTCAGCATCCATTGCCTATAAACACAAGCATGTTAGATGGGTCTAGTAAGTTGTATCTGAAGAGTGTCTAGGATATAGTAAGTACTCAATAGAAAGTAATTGAATCAATAACTAAGAAATTGAGGTTATTGTATGAAGAAACCTACCTTAAGAAAAACAGTAACAGCTTTAAGCTTAGGACCAAAGAAAGGGCTTGTGTGTTAAAAGAAATTCAGCATTCAAGGTTTGCACAGTAGCACATCACTGGCAGCTTCATTAGATATTCCTCCCATTCCTCTGAGCATCTATTTTGGGAGTGATGGGCACAGGTGTGAACTGAGTGAACAAGAAAAAGCAGTGTTATTAGAATCTCTGTAAGACACACACACACACACACACAAAAAAAAAAAAAAAAAAAAAAAAAAAAAACCAGAGGGAAGGATTACTTTGTGGACAATGAAATTTTCCATAGCATCCACTAAGTGGTAAAATTACTGTTAGAGGAGAAATTAAACAATGGAAATACAGTAGCATACAGACAAAACTTGGGAACTGGAGCAGGCCAAACCAGAATAAAGTGGAAGCATTTCACAACACAGGATGATCAAGGGATCTCTTTATCTAATGACTTTTAGAAAATGTTAGGAGAGAATTGGGATAGTCATGTCTCTGGTCCTGAGTTTATACAGAACCTAACCCTAAGAGAACACTGTTATTATGAATCATCATGCTCCCCTTCTCACCCTCCTGCTGCTGAAGCTTGGAGATACAGCTAGAAAGATAAATAACTGGCTATATAAAAGTGACCTTCTCTAGTCACCTCTAAGCATGACTTAAAGCCTCCTGTACTTCTCAGACTATAATCATTTTGTTTTATTAGAATCAAAACTAAGAGGGAGGATATTTTTCATTGAGGTTATGTCCTTCACAGGCCAGCAACTATTTATCCTCTTATATAGAGACAATTCATGATTTTGAGGCTTGTTATTTATATTCATTCATTAAGTTTCCCTTAACACAACTCTTCTAATATTGTTACTTGTAATCTATCTCATATTAATGTGTTCAGATATGGGCCACTTTCTAAATAAGAAACATCACTTTCCCTTTCTCTTTGTTTTATTCTTATATTCTGTGTGTTTTTTACTCACTTTTTGCTTCCAGATGCACACAGCTACATACAAATACTTATTCTTGATTGTCTTTAAGTGATTGACTCATAAATAATTTTGGTCTTGTGACTGTTTCCAGTGCTGTAGTATTGCATTGCTAATGTATAGTCTAAACTTTTCTTATCTAAGCACTAAGGTACCTGCATGTAAGTTCAAAATGTTTAATGTTAAAACATGTTATAGAGTCCATGGTAATATCAAACATAAAATAAATTTACAGATGCATTAAGAAATGCACTATTGAAAACAAGGAAGTTAAAGTGGTTTCAATAAAGTACAAAAAGCAGAACAAAAGGCTAAACGTAGACATGACCATAAGGAACATTAAATGATAGAAACACCAGCACAATGAAAGTTTGTTTTATTGAGGACATAATGTTTAATAAACAATTTTGAACTCTTAACCTACTTGGGGGCAAATTTAAATTTTAAATCTTAGAAGGAATTGTGATCGGTGCCTTTACATGTTTTGCTACTCTGAAGAAAAATAAAGTTCTGTTATATCAAAAATAAGAAATAAAAAATCCAAGTAATGATGTAAATTGTTTTGATTTATAATTCTTATGGTCACTTTTGTGTCCTTGAAATCTGTGACACTTCCGATTGGCATTTAATTAACTATCTTCCTCCTTCCACATGTAGTTGTAAATATATTTTTTTGATTGTAAAAGACCATTTCTTTTCTGATATAAACTACCTGCTTATAAGTCCTACACATGTAAGGAAGCTAGATAAAGTGAAGGACAAGTTTATCTACCCAGAGCTATAATTACAAGAGAATAAAGCAAACTTGAGAATGTTTATTTCATCTGGTGTATTTGGCAGAATCACAATTCATCTGGCTATACATTATTTATTACTTCCTGATAGCACAGCAGAGACTGTGGCATTTATTACCACTCAGAACATGATTTATAGAAGGTGTTGATGAACTATAGTGTATAGAGAATGCCAAATTTCAGATTTCCAATCTATTGGGTTACACAATAAAACACTTAATTGAAAGGTCCCTACCTGCCTAGGGAAATGTGAAGCAACCAAGAAACATAATGGGACTATCCTCTACCCTCTCATTGTAGTCCAAGGCCCTAGAACTTTGGAACAAATTTACTAAAATGTTCCCTGAAGGGAAAGATCAGAGGTTTCTAGAGACACTTCTAATTTAGAAGTTACCTCTACTGAAATATGTCTTTGTCAGATAATTGGAGTTTCAGATTTCAGATTTTGTAACACAGAGTGTCAGGCAATGAGGTGGTTGATTCTGTTGAGTCTGGAATCAAGATTTTGTGTTTGTAGTGTTGTGTTTTGAGAATAAACATTCTGAACTAAAAAGAAAAAGAAAAGATTTTTTGTTTAAATTCTGTTTTACAATTTTCGAAACATAACTTTGTCTCCCTGTGCTGATTTCCTCAAATGTCAAATGAGGTAATAAAACCATTGATATAATTATTTGGAAGATTAACAAAGCATACATGTAAAGTTCTTTGATCAGTGCCTGGTAGAGTGTATGTGTTCAATAAATGTTAATTGTTATTATTTTCAGCAAAAAAATCAAGCATAATTTATTTTTAATTGTTTGCATTTTTGAGCCCAGCCAAATGTCTCAATTTTCCGTAATCTTAAAGTCAGCATGGCACCAAAATCATTACTTTAGATCCTGATATTGGTCTGAAATAATCCACTTTTTCCCCTCCACCTTAAGAGTTTTAGAACAGCAGACTCTATTAATGCCCAGTCATATTCATTCTGTGAAAAGTGCTCCTCACTACTGCTAGTGTACTGAGATTGTTATTCTGTATTTTACTGTAAGAAATTAAAAGGTGGCTTGGAGTAATGAGAACAAGGGCTCAAAATCAGACAAACTTAAATCTAAAATTTGACTTGAAGTTATCAACACTGTGATCCTGTGGAATTGCTTAATTTTGCGTCTCAGTTTCCACATCTATAAAATACATATATTTTTTGTTTGTTTTGTTTTGTTTTGTTTTTTAATTAAATGACAAAAGATACCTGGGAAAGTAACTGATGCATATTAGATACTTAGTAAATAGTTTCTTTCTAGGTTAACTTTTCTGCCTAAATAAAACACTATTTGGTCTTCATTGAGAGCTTTACCCACTAAAGCTTCATTGTTACATTTGAACAACCCTTTACACTCTCCATGAAGGTCTCAGTATCTTTCCTCTTATAACATGGACATTCATTGCCTTAAGATGTATTGAAAATTTTTTTTCATGGCTCCCTTTTATGGCTTTAACTTTGACTTTAAACTTTTCTTTCAGATTTCATTACAAGCTCACAAAAGTTCCCTAATTCCCTTTATGTAGATTTTATTTTCTCATATGACATCACAGTCCAAGACTTTGCAAATAATTACATAATCTAGACCACAAATCTAGAATCTCTATCGAGATTCTGATACCCACACCCTGGCCACAATGCAGGAAACAGGATGGGCCACAGGAGAGCAGGAGGCACCAGAGGCCGGAGGCAAGGCTGCATTGTCCAGGTAACCAAGTTGGTGCCTTGTGAACACTCTGCCCCAGGAGAGACCATCCTGCTCCTGGAGTCCAATCCTCCACCCTCAGGCAATATGGTGGCAGGAGGAAGCATTGCATTGAGCACACTGAAGGCCTAGTAAACTAATTGGATAAGGAGAAAAGTCCTCCTATCCACTTCCAATACATGATTAAGAGCAGGACCAGGGGGAGGTAGGCACATGTTTCATAGAGGTCAGAATGCTAGCAGGAGGAGGTGTTGTATGGGAAAAACATGCCAGGCTAGCCTGGGGAAAGAATGGATTGGTTGAGTGGGGAAGTGGCAACAAACCCTGCCAGAGCAAGAGCAAAGTTTAGGCTGATAAAGCACCTGGTCCAGCTGTCACAGGAAAACAAATATAAACCCAAAGGTAGGCAGGGTGGAGGCTCTTGCCCACCTCAAGAATATGGCCAGAGTATTTGCAGGAGCTCCTGGCCCTAGATGGCACCATCCCCATACACATATTCTGAGGAGGAAGCCTGAGACCTGATAATGGCTGGGAGAAAAGCTGAGCCACTTGGGTGACCACTCAGGAGACACCTGCAGATCCCAAAGGATGGTACTTTGAATGGGAGAAAGAATTCTGGACACTGCCTTTGGTTTTTGTCTGGCTGAATGTGATGGATTCTCCTCTGGGTTTCCTGGAGAAGCTGGCCTTTGAGACAAGAGTCTTTCATTCTTGTAGACTGTGCAGTTGAATAAACATCTCTTTCCTTTCTCACCATCCTCTGCCTCCAGAATTTTGGCTATTCATGGCAACAGGGAGCCAAACCCCCATTCTGGTCTGGTAACAGTTATAACATCCAAAAATGTGCCTCTGCAATCATAATTTCGGCCATGTTAATTTCCTAACTATCCTATAGTAATAATATCAAAATTTTTAAGTATTTTAAAATTTTGTTTTATGTTTTATTTTACTATATCTTCCCTATGGTCAGTTCCTCTATATCCTATACAATTATTTGACATTAATAGTTTAAATACAATTGATTCACATTTGTAAAGGCTCAATTCACTTATCCTGATATTATTTTTTAAAAAACAAGCAAACATCAAAACCGTAAATTTACTTTTTGGCATCATCAAATACCATCTTCCTCTAGCCTTAAAAACTTGACTTACCTATTTTCAAACAATGTTGCTCAGTCATTTTAGACACATGCCCTCTCCTCAATCTTCAAACATGTCTCTATGTAATAAATACAAAGGTGTGATAGTACCCACCAATGAAAGAACATCTTTCCTGTTCTCCATTTCCCAGCTATTTCAGGGCATTTACCATTAACTTCTGTGCTTTTCTACTGTCTTGACTAGATTCTTAAGTCCCTTGAGGATTCAGTCTTAACTAGTTTTTGAATCAATAGACTGTAATAGAACACAGGTTTTGAAATCAAACAGATCTAAATCCAAATATCTGCCCTATTAGTTTCAAGTTTTAAAAAGTAAAGCTACTTTTCCTTTTGAATGTTACTTGCTTTACCTATAGAGCTGCTGCACTATATCAGCTTGAAAGGACACATGAAAAGTAATGAGTAATAAATGCTTACCTGTTCTTTACCACCTTTCCTTTCCACTATTATAACCCCTGAATTGTTTGGTAATGTGCCTTAACTGTAGTGAGCACTTAGTAAGTTTTCAGAGCAGGAATAAATTATAAATATACTATAAATACAGTATGTTATTTCAAATTGTATACTTACTATGATGTTAATAATTATTTAATATTAATTTAACATTTTAAATATATAGCATTAACTTAGATAATTCAAGCTTAATAATTTTATAATCTTTTTATAATTTTCATTTTTTAAATGACCAAAATTTCTATTTCTATTTTAATTTTTCTATTTTCTATTTCTATTTTAATGGCTGCCTAACAATTGGACCAACCTTGTGGTTCTTATTATGGTTGCAAGATGCTCTTCAGTGATAACCATCAGATTTAGTTATATAGTGATGAAATAATCATAATCTCCAATGATGATGCCTGATCATTAATCCTCCTACTTTTCTGTCTATGTATATCATCTATCTGGCTGAGGAGGCTGGCCTGAACATCACTCACATTTGCCTTCCTCCAGAGAGCGGCGAGGATGAGATTATAGATGAAATCTTAAAGATCAATGAAGACACCAAGAGAAGGAAAACTCTGACTCCAAAAAACCTCTGCTGCCTTGCGGCATACCTCTTCAGGGGAAAGGCTAAGGGAGTAAACCCCGACAGAAAATCCGGAGCCGGAGTCCCTAAGGCGGTTTGACATTGTAGTCAACACCGGCAACTCCTGCGGCGCACCTGAAGCCAAGCTGTATTGACTTTGTCTCTCCCTTGGACCCTTCAGCTGCGAAGAGAGGGGGGGTCTGCTGCATGGGCAACAGAAGACCCTCCATATCACCCTGCCCAGGCTCTGTAGCTTCAGTTTCACTGGAGAGGACACTCCAGTGTCATCGCAAGATGTCGACTCAACATGGGAGGAGACAGATACCGGTTATAAGCTCATCCGATTGGCGAAGGAAACGAGTGCCAGGGGTCTCCTCTGACGGTGGGAGAGGTCATCGCACCTCACTGGACAGCTACCGCCCGCCTCAAGCTGGGCAGTCCCAGCCAATTAGGTGCCGTCTCGCCATGGCTCGCCTGCCCCACTGGGTGCGTGGGGATCAGAGAGGCGCCTCTCGAAAAGTGGGCCACAAAACACCCGCACCAGTTAATTCCAAGCAAACAACAAGAAAGAAGCCTCCGGCTCTTCGCCTCGCTAGCTGGAACATCAGGACCATGTGCCCCGGACTTACTGCAGACCTTCCGTGGATCAAGGGTGCCAGGAAAACCGCTGTCATCGATAGGGAACTGGCACGACTAAACATCGACACTGCGGCTCTACAGGAGACCCGGTTGGCCGACAACGGAACTATCAGAGAAACCAACTACACCTTCTACTGGCAAGGGAAGTCTCCGGACCAACCAAGACAGCACGGTGTTGGGTTTGCTGTGAAGAACACGCTTGTTAACTCCATAGAGCCACCCACAGGAGGCACAGAGAGATTACTTACCCTCCGATTGTCAACAACTTCCGGCCCAGTCAGCATTCTTAGCGCGTACGCCCCAACCCTCTGCGCCACCATCGAAGAGAAAGAACAGTTCTACCATGCACTGGACGAAGCGTTATCCAAGATCCCCAGAAGTAACGCTCTCTATCTCCTTGGAGACTTCAACGCAAGAGTAGGAGCCGACCACATGGCCTGGCCCACCTGCCTCGGAAACTTTGGGAGAGGAAAGATCAATGAGAATGGTCAGCGACTGCTTGAGCTTTTGTGTCACCACAGCCTGTGCATGACAGACACATTCTTCAAGTGCAAAGAGATCCACCAGGTGTCATGGAGGCACCCCCGCTCCCGCCATTGGCACCAGCTTGACCTCGTCATCACCAGAAGAACGGATATTGGCAGCACCCTCCTCACCCGCAGCTACCACAGTGCAGACTGCGACACGGACCATGCCCTCGTGGTAAGCAAGGTGCGCATAATGCCGAAGAGGTTGCACCACTCCAAGATGAAGGGTCGCCCACGCATCAACACCAGTTGTGCCAGCAACCCAGTTAAGACCCAGCAATTCATCAACAAGATGGAAGATGCACTCGGCGAGGGAGTGGTGGCAGATGACATTATCGAATCCAATTGGCCACGTCTCCGCGACGCCATATACAACTCCACCATTATTGCTTATGGGAAGAAAGAACAGAAGAACGCTGACTGGTACAAGGCTCACTGGGAAGAAATGGAACCCATGATCGAGGCTAAGAGGAAGGCCCTACTGGCTTACAAGGCCACGCTCACTCCCAGTACACTTCAAGCTCTACGGGCTGCCAGGAACAAAGTCCAGAAGACCGCCCGCCACTGTGCCAACACCTATTGGCTAAACCTGTGCAGAAGCATTCAGGAAGCCGCCGATATAGGCAACGCACGAGGAATGTATGAGGGTATCAAGAAGGCAACAGGCCCAATCCCCTCCAAGATCTCCCCCCTTAAGTCCAAGACAGGTGAGGTCATCACTGACCAGGAACAGCAAATGCGGCGGTGGACCGAGCACTACCTCGAGCTGTATGCAACGAGGAACACTGTAACAGACACTGCTCTTAACGCCATCCCAGACCTACCAGTCATGGAGGAGCTAGACACCCCACCTACTGCGGCAGAGCTCGGCAAAGCCATCGACCGCCTCGCTTGCGGGAAAGCACCAGGAAGCGACGGAATCCCTCCAGAAATCCTAAAGAGCGGGAAACCAGTCCTGCTACAGCCGCTCCACCATCTACTCTGTCTCTGCTGGAAGGAGGGTTACATCCCCCAGGATATGAGAGACGCCAACATTATCACCATGTACAAGAACAAAGGAGACCGCAGCGACTGCAACAACTACCGGGGCATCTCTCTCCTCAGCGTCGTCGGCAAAGTATTCGCCCGGGTCGCTCTTGCCCGCCTGCAGACCCTTGCTTCCCGCGTCTACCCAGAGTCCCAGTGTGGCTTCAGAGCTGGCCGTTCAACAGTGGACATGATCTTCTCCCTACGCCAGCTGCAGGAGAAGTGTCACGAGCAGCATAAACCACTCTACCTCGCCTTTATCGACCTTACGAAGGCGTTTGATCTGGTCAGTCGAAGCGGTCTCTTCAGCTTGCTACGGAAGATTGGCTGTCCACCACATCTGCTTGCTGTGGTCATGTCCTTTCACAACAACATGCACAGCACGGTGTCCTACAACGGCGCAACCTCTGAGGCCTTCCCAGTCAGCAGCGGAGTAAAGCAGGGCTGCGTCCTCGTGCCTACGCTGTTCGGAATCTTCTTCTCCATGCTCCTCCAATACACCTTTAAGGACTGCAGCGAGGGTGTCTTCATTCACACCAGATCCGATGGCAAGCTCTACAACCTGGCCCGTCTACGAGCCAAGACCAAAGTCAAAGAGGTGCTCATCCGTGAGATGCTCTTCGCCGACGACGCAGCTTTGACATCACACTCCGAAGAGGGACTCCAGCAGCTAGTCACTTGCCTTTCCCACGCATGCAAGGAGTTCGGACTAGCCATCAGCCTGACGAAGACGAATGTTATGGCTCAAGGCACGGGGACTCCCCCATGCATCACCATCGACGGGTACACCCTGGAGGTTGTCAACGACTTCACTTACCTCGGGTCCACCATCTCGAGCTCTCTGTCAGTCGACTTGGAGGTCAACCGGAGAATCGCCAGGGCAGCCACAGTTATGGCCAGACTGAACCGGCGAGCGTGGAACAATTCCAGCCTCACTGAGAAAACCAGACTGCGCATCTACCAAGCCTGCGTACTCAGCACTCTCCTCTATGGCAGCGAGACGTGGACCACCTACGCAAGGCACGAAAGGAAACTCAACAGCTTCCACATGAGGTGCCTGCGACGCGTCCTGCATGTCGCCTGGCAGGATAAGGTCCCCAACACCGAGGTGCTGAAGCGAGCCAATATGAGCAGTTTGCATGCAGTTCTTAGTGAGAGACGCCTCAGGTGGCTCGGCCATGTCAAAAGAATGGATGCAGGCCGTATCCCCAAAGACCTCCTCTACGGCGAGCTAGCAGAAGGTCAGAGGATGACAGGGCGCCCAAAACTGCGGTTCAAAGACATCTGCAAAAAGGATATGACACAATGCTCCATCAATCTCAACACATGGGAAGTTCAAGCAGACGACCGCCTAGCCTGGAGGCTCACGGTCAGGCAAGGTACGTCACGTGCAGAGGCTGCGCGCAACGAAGAGGCGGTCCAGAAAAGATCGAGGCGGAAGCAGCGTCAACAGCAGCAACAACAGCCATCTGCCTTCACCTGTACCAAGTGCGGCAGGGATTGTCACTCCCGAGTCGGACTGCACAGCCATTCTCGGCGGTGCAGATAGACTCTCAAGAAGCTACGCCATCGTCTCTCGAGACGGACGGCTGCCGACGACGACGATTTTAATTTTTCATAAACAAGCAAAGATAGTTCTAAAGTTACATTAAAATAAAAAAGGAACTAGCTTGGGCAAATTTTCAAGTAGAAATTTTCTACTAAGTTGGTCCACATGCTATAATTTCAAAATTCTTAGGTATTTTCTGCAAATTACTGTATTTTAACAGAAATTTCTCTGTCCCATTCATTTTTGTACCAGCTGGTACAAGACAGCCTGTTTATAGAAAATTTGCAAAAGATTAGCTATATGTATTTCATTCAAATAGATGATAATTTTCCTCAGCTAGTAGGATAATTTTCTAGAAATATATCCATTACAAAATTTGATATTATAGAAAATGTCTTAATAATCCAATCATACTCCCAGATAAAATATAAATATCTTTCTCTCTCTCACAAAGACATGCATGCTTCTCATAAGCTTCATGTCAGTTAGATCATAAACAATTATATCAAATTTTTTTAAGTATATTTTATTGATTATGTTGTTACAGTAGTTCCAATTTTTTCCCCTTTACTCCCCTCCACCCAGTATCTCCCTCCCCCAGCATCCCCCCCCAAGTCCATACCCATGGTTCGTAAAAAATAACTATCCCTCCCTCTCAGATATTAAGACCCTTTGTAATCTTGTAAAGGACAATGGGCGAAGGTCTCAAGCTCCTCTAGCTGCTTCAAGCTGGACATGGTCGTCGTCCTACCTACCCTTGGGTCCAGAAATCCCTAATAACAGTGGGGGTGTGGAGGGGAGGGTGGCCTTCCCACATGGGGAAGGATTGTGCAGACTCCAGGTCAGTTGGCTGTCTCCGGACAACGGCGTGCTTGGTTTAGCAGGCTGGCATCCTTGTTGTGTTCTGGGGGCAACAGATTTGGCAAAAAGGGTTAAAAAGCATCATTCAATCCATAACTACTAGGTGGCAAAAGGCAGGGATTAATTTTTCAATGTTCCACATTAGGAGAAAAAAAAAAAAAAAAAAAGGGCTTCTTTGGAGGAAGGTGTGCTAGGCACATCTCTCCTGTCCAAAACCCTTTTGCCCATTTTATTTAGTTTGGGCTGAGGGAAATAGTTTATGTTTCCCCCCTCTCAGACCTCTGGGCCCTTTCTGTCCAAGCCATTAGGATAGAAAAGAGAATTCAGTTTTAAAGTGAAGCCCACAGACCACCCCATTCTTCACCAACTCAGCCATTTAGTTCAGCCAAACTGTTGAGTCTCCGGAGGCAGCGCTGCAGAGAGGATTAAGTGAGGCTTATGCGTACAGAGAATCACTCAGGTAATGCGGTCATAGGCTTATGCCCTTTGAAAACAGAAAACACATGTTAATTTATGTAATTATATCAAATTTTTAAGAAACATAATTTTTAGACCTAATCTACCTTTCAGGAGATAGTGTATATTAGGAATTTTTGCCTGAGAAGAAAAATCCCATCCCTGAAACATGGGGAAAAGCAGGGCTGGAACACTCCTACTTTCTTCAGAAAAAATAAATGAAAGCTCTACTTTTAATATGTTAGAAATCAGGAATAAGTTGACTAGCTACATCAAGTTTTATAGAATTAAGTGTGGCATAGAATAAGTCAACATTGCATTTAGCTCCATAAATTAAGAATGCTTGAATCCTGCCTTATTTACCAATAGGATTATTGTTATATACAACATAAACTGACACTATTTAATTAAGTAGAAGAAAAATATCAATTTCTTGAAGGGATAAAGGCAGCTGAAATAATAAAAAGAGCCTAACAGTCAGATACAGGAAGGATAAGAAACAAGGCAACATCGGTGATCTCAGCAGCAAGAACTCATTAATATACACTCACATCTGTAAAACTACTTTTACCATGCTCTGTATATATCTAGACTTAACGCATTACCTTCAGGATGATTTATCTTCTTGCATTCTTGAGTGACTTCATTTAAAATTTAAATTTCTGTGAAGAGGTAGAATGACATTTAACTTGTTGGGTTACATCTGCTTCCCCAGATTACTCTCTTGCTTTTACTCACTTCTTTCACCTTGAATGCACAAGATGTTTGCCTTTGGCAAGTATCTAGTGAAAGGGTTTAGGAAGAAGGGGTCTTCGGCCATGTTCCCAGTTACATTCTTTAACACAGTGGATCTGAGAGTACTGTTCTGAGATTATGGAAATCTGATTAGACTGTTTTGATTTCCCAATTATTACCACTTAGGTTATGATTATCTAGGGAAAACCACAGAAAACATGAGTTGTTTTAGAATGAATTGGATTTCTCCCAGGATGAAGGGATATTATGATAGAGAGAAAAAGAATGAAACTATAGGAAACTATTAAAAACACTCATGGGAGGGAAGGTAATATGCAAATATAAAATAACATTAAATGTGCAGATCAACAATAATAATGTCATATTATTTTATAACCTTTGTAAAAGTAAACTATATAATAATAACTGAAACAGCAGAAGTGGATTAATAGAATTAAAAGTCCTATAGTTTTATGTTTTCTATGATGTGGTAAAAATACTAATTTAAGGACAGCTATAAGTCTTGGCAGTATATAAGTCAAGAATATATACATACTGTAAATCTCTAAGATAACCACTAAAGATATAACAAGATTTAATAGGGAAGGTAAAAGGGAATAACAAGAGTAATTTCTGCACAGAAGTCAGAAAAATAATAATAAAGAAAACAAGAATATATGGAACAATGGAAAAATATATAGCAAGATATAGCAAGATAGGTTTTCTTAATGGTTCACAAAAAACTATTTTAAATAAAAAGAAGCAGATTTATATTAAACTTATGGAAAAAGTGTCAAGATTGAAAAAGACATATCATGTAAACTGAGGAAGCCTCTATCAAAGAAATCTGGACATGCAGTTTGCAAAGTTCTAGCCTCAAGCACACAGAGGAGAGAAAGGTCAATTTAGAGCTGAGAGGGAGCAGTTAAAAAAAAAAAAAAAAAGCAAATAATCCCATAGAGTAGTTGTGAGCATAAAATGAGGTAGTGCATTTGATACTCTTAGACAGTGTTTGAGACACTTTTACATAAACACGCACACACAGAAAGATTACTAGTTACTTGTAAATAGGACCTCAGGAATATCAGATGTATTTTTGACTAAAACATTTGGGCAGGTAAGATACATTAATTTGAGTATATAGATATATTTATTTGTTCTTCCTATATCTAACAAATAGCAGTGGCAATCATATAAAAAAATATTCATGGGACAAGTCATTTACCAAGATTATAAGGAGACAAACAAATTTATTATTTCTTTCATGAGAGACTCTAATGTATTACACCTCCACTCTAGCAAAAGTAACAATTCATGAATGATCAGTCTAATTGTTTTAGATATGGTAGTCTGTTAGAGTCAATCCAGCTTTCATCATTGATTTCGGCAATACTTCTACCCTTTGAAAATAAAAATGATGTTGAAAGATTCTGATGGTTTTCAAATTCAGAATTATAATAAATATCAAAAGAATTTTATACACAGAGAAGGCTGTTGTATCAGTCAGCTTAACGTTTGTTACAGTAATAAACAGCTTCCAAATCTCAATGACTTGTAATTTACAGTTATGTTTCTTGCTCATATTATATGCCCCTCTTAGGTAGCATAACAGGTTTATTATAAATCTTCTTTTTTTAAAAAAATAATTTATTTATGCATTTGTTTGTTTTATTTATTTTATTTTATTTTATTTTTTTAGAGAGAGGGGAAAGGAGAAAGAGAGGGAGAGAAACATCACTGTGTGGTTGCCTCTCACTGCGCCCCCATCTGGGGACCTGATGTACAACCTAGTCATGTGCCCTGACTGGGAATTGAACCAGTGACACTTGGCTCCCAGGCTGACACTCAATCCACTGAGCTACAAGCAGCCAAGGCTCTATAAATCTTCTTTAACTAGTACCCAGGATGAAGGCTGAGTCTTACCTGGGATATCCTTGTAATATAGTAGAGAGAAGGAAAAGATGACTCTTAAGACTTTGTCCATGAAATAGAACAGGTTACACTTGTTTGTATTTTATAGGCCAAAGCAAGTGAGAAGGCCAAGTTTGACATCTGTGAAGCAGGGAATTATAATTGTTAAATATGAAGGGCAGTGGATATTCTGTACAGTGTTCAAGCCTACTACATCTCCTATAGAATAGCACCAAGACCATTTATAATTGTGCTACTAAACTGTGACCTCAAGTTAGTTAAGAGCTAAGTCATTGAGAGTTTGGTGCAAACTTCATAAATATGTTATAAATTCAAACATAACTGTTACACAGAAAATGGGCCAGGAAGACACACATTCTACACAAGGATGTTCAAAAATAATGCATAGAACAAGGATCTCAAAGCAAACTAAAATAGAAGTTAAAAATAGTAAACATAGATTGGATGAGATTAAAATTTACAAAAAAAATAAATTAGTGAGTAATTTTAGAAAACTTGATCCTAAAAAACTATAAATTAGAAAATATGAAAAGGTAACCTAGGAGAAACTAAAAGAACTATTTACAGTTTGGATACAATAAAGAAATAAAAAGCTACAGTTCCATTTTTTCTAGTGTCTTCAGTTCTGGATTTTAAAAGATTGTTGTAGCACTGGGTCAAACTCCAGATGATAATAATAAAAATAGTCAGTAAAAATTAACGAGACTGAAATTATTCTATGGTTCCTGAAGCTGATGGTTATATAACAGAAGTTTGAAATGTTGGTGTCTTATATTCTTGGGTTCCTGTATTTTTAGGAGCTTTGTTTTGTGGAAGGGGATTTATAATTGCAAAATATTTTGTGGAATTTATTCTCAAAGTAAACCATAATGATTTCTAGTCTTCTTTGGTGTTTCATACATTCATGAAATAACAAATTATAACATAAAAAGCTGTAGCAATAGCAATGGGGGTGACTGTTTTTGGGCTATTGAAGCAGAAAACTGCAAGTAAAACTTTAACACTGACAAATGGAGCCAGAAAATTGAGAATTACTTTAAATAATTCGAGAGGAGCAATCAGACCAAAATGCAGCAGCATGGGATCCAAAGTGCACAAGGCTGACTGAAGAACAATGCAAAAGAGAAAGGTCAAGAATCAAAATTACATCCTCAGGCAAACCTGAAAACACATTCCACAAAAATATTAATCATGAACAAGTAATGTGACAACTGTATTGTAATTATACATAATTGTGATTTTTATTTTAAATAATACAATTTTCTCTTCATTTTTCCTTGGATAAACACATTTCTAAAGCTTGTGGTCTATTCTTCTAGACTTTTAGGCCATTATCATACAAATATGTGCAAATTCCTAGTATCTAAAAGATAATGTTCTTTTCTCTTCCTGTTCTTTCTTCCTATCTTCCTTCTTTCCCTCCTTTCTCTCTTTCTTCTCCTTTCTGTCTGAAAATGATCATATTTGTTTTAAAAATTAATAGCACCTTACATTTTTGGTTTTACAGAAAAATATAATTTCACCAATATACTTTTCTAACATGAATTACATAGAAATATGACTTCAGGACAATTGATATAGAAGTGACTTATTGCCTTTAACAGCTGCAAGGCATGTTATAAATTTGCTAGAATTTATCTAATAATCTGTTATAGAGGATTATGTTAATTCTTTCCATTAGTTGAGATCTTATTTTATACCCTATAATAATATTTTATCCTTTTCCTCACATAAGTCTTATTCCTTTCTTGTTAAATGACTTCTATGTGTTTTATAGCTTCTGGCACTATTGTGAATGGAATATTTATTCATTTTCATTTATAGCTGATAATGATTCCTATGAAAAAAAAATCTTATATCCCATTAACTTACCGAATTAGCTTATTAATAAAGAATGTTTTATATGTTGATAACCATCTTATTTCCAAATAAGGGTAATTATAACACCTTTTTATGAATCTTTGTCAATTTTTTATTTTTCTTTCTCATTTTTAGTATTCATGAACCTCACCTAGAGAAGAGAGGAAACATGTATACTAGAAAGATCCAAGCACTGCTGAAATATAATAGTAGTATCATTTATTGTTCCTAAAATTTAGCATAATATTTTTAGGATAATTCACCTTTTTAAATTGGTTTTATTAAATATTTAGCCATATTTACAGTGTTTGTTTTGAACACTAATGAAGTATCTGTATTTTAAAGAAATATTCAGTCTATTCACAAATGATGTGTTAATAATGAATACATTTAATTTTTCTTGTTTTTCTTTTTTTAATTTTCCTGTTTTTCCTCTTTTATTGATTATGCTGTTAAAGTTGTTCCAATTTTTTTCCCTTTCCTCCCCTATACCTGGTACCCACCTTCTCTCCAGCAATCCTCCCCTTTTGTTCATATCCATGTGTTGTGCATATAAGTTCTTTGGCTTCACCCTTTCCTATACTATTCTTAACTTCCTTCTGTCTATTTTATTCCTACCAGTTATGCTTCTTGATCCCTGAACCATTTCTTCCTCTTTTCTCCTTCCGCCTCCCAGTTGATAACCCTCCAAATGACCCACATACCAATGATATTGTCCCCGTTCTGGTTGTTTGCTTTGTTTCTTTTTGTTTTTATTTTTCTAAATTCAGTTGTTGATAGTTGTGAGTTTGTTGTCATATTAATGTTCACAGTTTTGATAGTCTTCTTTTTCTTAAATGAGTCCCTTTAAAATTTCATGTAATGGCTTGGCGATGATGAACTCCTTTAACTTTACCTCATCTGGGAAGCAATTTATCTGCCCTCCCATTCTAAATGATACTTTGGCTGGATAGAATAATCTTGGTCGTGGGTCCTTGCTTTTCATCACTTTGAATACTTTTTGCCAGCCCCTTCTTGTCGGCTAAGATTCTTTTGAGAAGTCAGCTGATGGTCTTAGGGGAACCTCTTTGTAGGTAACTCTCTGCTTTTCTCTTGCTGCTTTTGAGATTCTTTCTTTATTGTGGACTTTGTTGTTCTCTGTTTTTTGTTGTTACTGGTTTAATAAATATCAATTATTTTCTTTCTTTTCTGATTAAATTATACATTTTTTCAAGAATTTATATTAACTTAAATTTATTAATAGACTGTAATTTTTTATAACAGTTTAAGTTCACAGCAAAATTGAGTAGAAAATAGAGGGTTTCCATATACCTCCTCTTTACCCTATACACACAGCCTTCATCACCATCAGCACACCAGTGTGGCACATATGCTATAATTGATAAATTGACATTGTAACATCATTATCAGTCAAAGTCCATATTTGCATTTGGCTTCACTCTTTATTCTGTGCAATCTATGAATTTTGACAAACATATAAAAACATGTATGTACCATTATAATATTTTACAGAGTAGTTTTACTGACTTAAAGTCACTGAGCTCTGCATATTCATCCCTTCTTCCCCTCAAACACTTGGGGCCACTGATGTTTTTACTATTTCCATACTTTTGCTTTTTTCAGGATGTCATCTAGTTGATAAAATTAAGTATGTAGCCTTTCAGATTGATGTCTTCCACTTAGTAGTTTATATTGCTTTGATAGCTAAGTTATTTTCAATGCTAAATAGTATTCTAATGTCCGGATTTACCATTATTTATTTACTCATTTGTCTATTGAAGCACGTGTTGGTTGCTGCCAATTTTTGTCTATTTTAATAAATAAAGCTACGATGGATGCAAACACGAAGAGGGAAGAATGAGATGGGACTGCTTAATTAATACATAATTTTGTGGAGGTTGATGAAAATGATCTAGAATTAAATAGTGATAACAATTTCACAACATTTGACTACAATACAACCCAATTAATTGTATAATCTAAAGTAGAAAATAAATACTTAATAAATACATATGATTAAAATATATATAAGGGGGAGATAGAATGAATTACATATTCTACTTATAGCAAACGTGGAGTACCTAGTATTGAGCCAATATCATTACTGAAAACAACTACAAAACCAGAAATTAAAAACAAAAAGAAAAAACTGTTTGATAGGATTATATAACAGATAGACTTTGAATTGATATCCGGTCATCACGGATACCATTAAACAATATGAAAACAACTTAAAGAGTAAAAATATTTGCAATAATATATAATATAAATATATATACACATATACACATAACACATAGGTGACAGATAATTCATCTGAAAAATAACTCTGAACCAGAGTATATAAGAACTGCTATAAATCACTAAGAAAAAGGCAGCCAACACAATATAAATATAGCAAAAAAAATTGAACAGGTGTTTTACAAATGAAGATATTCAAGTGGCACATAAGCATATGAAAATTGAAAAGTATCATTAAACATCACAGATATGGCAATTAAAGTATAAGAGAGATGGCAATTAAAACCACTTTGTAGTAACACTACACCCAACAGATTGGCACAAGCAAAGAACCAACTGACAAGTATTGGAAGGGATATGTAATAATTCGAACTCTCATAGAATGGTATTTGGACTATAAGCTGGTAAAGCTATTTTGAAAAACTTTGTGGAATTCTATACTATAGATGATTATGTACATAACCCTTGACTTAGTAATTCTTCTTCTAGGTATACACCCACAAGTAATGCATTAATATGTTTACTAATAGAAACATACAAGTGTGTTCACTGAGGCATTTACCATAGGAGTCCAAAACTGTAAATGCATTAAATCTCTCCCAATAGTAAAATGGATAATTATACCATGGGAACATTGTACTGTGGAATGTAAAGCAATAAAAGAGAATAAACTGGTACTACTGAATCCAACAATAAAGATGGGTGTCTAAATATAATGTTTAGTGAAAGAAGCCAGATACAAAAGAGCAACTTATTTATAATTGCCTTTACTTACAGGTCAAATCACAAGTAAACTTAATAAGATAGAAAGAAAAATAATATTATGTTTGGAGAAGTTACTTACTGGAAGGAGTCTTGAAAGAGTCTTCTTGGGGGTCATTAATGTTCTGTGTATTGACCTACGTGATGTTTTCCCAAGTATATTCACTCTGTAGAAATCCAAGTTATACTTAAAACACATTTCTTCAGAATAACCTGACTTATAACAAGAATGTGTGTGAGTATAATAATTAAGAGTAATTGTGGGTTGGGTAAGAAAGAATATGGGCTTGTATTAAGGTGGTCACAGTGGAAATGTAAATAATTAGGAAGAACTAGGACTGATAGGTCTTTTTGACTAACTATATATCAGACAACAAAAAAGGAATTTTTAATGTGTATGTTGACCTCCTGTATCTATCCTTAATCCTCTTATAGGCTTGATCTTTCATTGTAACATTAAAGAAAGATAAAATAATTAAGGCAGTGAATAGGTACAATTATAATACTAAACCAATTCATAAAATATATCAGAAAAATAAGCTTTACTACTGGTAAATCATCAGCCTCCATACTCACCAGGCTCATCAGAAGAAGAAGTAAAGCAATGGAGATTCACAAGAATAATAAGTTAATTTCACAGCCTATGATATTGCCAGCAAGAGATATATCAGATATTCATTTCCAAAGATATTCTTGAACTTACAAGCATAAATGTTTTTATATAACTGTGGGACCAGCAGAAATTACCTCTAAAATCCCCTACTGGTTTTTATTTCCTAATTTTGCGTAGTGAAGTAATTCTTAGGAAAATGTATATTGTGTTTTAGTGGCCCTAGCAGTATTTAGATTGAAGTCCAAGGCCCATAGTATCCTCTTTGATGAGATTCTGCCCCTCTGTAACCATGTCTTCCTTTGTCTAGGTCTTACTAGCCCCCGTAATGATCTGTTTTCCTCAAAGCTGTTAAGTTCTTTCCTTCTTTTAATTTTCTGAACAATCTGCTCTTTTTAAAGTACTATATTCTAAGTGGTATAGCTGCCTCTTTTATTTATGAATTTTATGCAAATTATTTTCTAATTTGAGAGACCTTAATTGGGCAAACATTTTAGAGTAGGGACACATTTTTCTTATTATCATCAATTGTTTTCCACCATAAATGATCCTAATGCTCCAAGCATTTTATCCACACATTTCATCATGGCAACTGATCTTTCTTCCATCAAGAGTTAGTTTTTGCCTTGTTTGTCAAATATCAATTTACTCTAATAATGTGGGTTACTTTGTGGACTCTCTGTTCTGTTCCATTGGTCTATATGTCAGTTTTTATGATGTTTTGATTACTATGGACTTGTAGTATAGTTTAATAACAAAAAGTAATGTGATTTTTTCAACTTTGTTGTTCTTTCTCAAGATTGCTGTGGCTATCCAGTTTTTAGTGGTTTCATATACATTTTTGGAATATTTGTTATAGTTCTATGAAATATGCCATTGGTATCTTGATAGAAATTGCATTGAATCTATAGATTGCTTTGTGCACTATGAACATTTTAATGATGTTAATTCTTCCTATTCATGCATACTATATATGCTTCCACTTATTTGTATCTTCTTCAATTTTTTTCTTCAATGTCTTATATTTTTTCAAGTATATCATAGTTTAGTTAATAAATAGTATTTGGAAAATTGGAAAGATAAGGGCAAAAGAAAAGAAAAAGAAAAAAAGAAACTGGACCATCTTTGTGCACCATACACAAAAATAAACTAAAAAATGGATTAAAGACTTAAATGTTAGACTCAAAAACATAAAATTCCTAGAAGAAAACATAGGCAGTAAAATCTCAAACATTTATTGTAGCAATATTTTGTTTACAATATGTCACCACAGGCACAGGAAACAAAAGAAAAAAAGACACTGTATCAAACTAAAAAGTTTTTGCACAGCAAATGAAATCATCAACAAAATGAAAAGACCATCCACTGAATGGGAAAACATATTCACTGATACATCTGATAAAGGCTTAATATCTAAAATTTATGAGTAATTTATAAAAATCAATACCAATTTTAAAAATCCAATTTAAAAAATGGGCAGAACCTAAATAGACACTTTTCCAAAGAGGACATACAGATGGCCAATAGATATATGAAAAAATTATTTTTATCACTAATCACCAGTGATTATGAGAAATGCATTTAAAACCACAATGAGATATCACCACAAACCTGCTCGAATGGCTGTCATCAACAAATCAACAAACAAGTGCTAGTGAGGTTGTGGAGAAAAGAGAAGTCTTTTGCACTGTTGGTGGGAATGCAGACTGGGACAGCCACTGTGGAGAACAATATGGAGTGTCTTCAAAAATTTAAAAATGAAACTGCTTTTTGACCCAGTGATCCCACCTCTGGGAATATATCTGCAGAAACCTGAACATTAATTTAAAAGAATATATGAACCTTCATGTTCACTGCAGCATTATTTACAACAGCCAAGATCTGGAAGCAGGCCAAGCGCCCATCAGTAGATGAGTGGGTAAAAATGTTGTGGTACATTCACACAATGGAATACTACAGGGCCATAAAGAAGAAGAAAATTTTACCTTTTGGCAGCAGCATGGATAGACCTAAAGACTGTTATGCTAAGTGAAATAAGCCAGTTAGAGAAAGACAAATATCATATGAACTCATTTAGATGGGTAATCTAATGAACAAAGCAAACTAATGAACAAAGTAGAAACCGAGGAATAAATACATGGAACAGACTAATAGTTCTCAGAGGGGAAAGATGAGGGCTGAGTGAGAAGGGTGAAAAGATTAAGCAAAGAAAAAAAGAAAGACTCATGGACACAGACAATAATATTATGACAATTGCCTGAGGGAAGTAAGTGTGGGGATAGAAGAGGGTAAACAGGGAATAAATGGTGATGAAGGAGACTGTACTTGGGGTGGTGAACATACAATACAATATACAGATGATGTATTCTAGAATTGTATATCTAAAACATAAAATATTCTAGAATTGTATATCTAAAACTTATATAATATTTAATTCTCTAAAAAAGTTAGAGTCCCTATCTCTACCTTATTAATCTGAGTGGACCTTGTTTTGACCCATAGAATGTGGAGGAAATGATAAGGTATTGGTTTTGTGAACCAAATCCTTTCAGTTTTGCGACTAAGCCCTGCTAGATGATTAAAAAAAAATAAAAAAACAACAATGTGGCTTAGTCACATCTGCCATGTCAGCTTATTGCAAGCCAAACGTCAACTATCTTTTATGGCCATTCCAGATCAATAGCCTCTAGTCACCTGACCATAGTCATATTAGATTGCTCAACTAAGATCAACTGAGCAAAACAGCAAAACAGTCCAAATGAATTATAGATTTATAAGTAATAACAAATGCTTAATTTAGGCTACTAAGTTTGAAAAGAATTTATTATGCAATATTAAATAAATGGTACGAACTTTTATTTTTGAGTTGAGCATTTATGACTACCTAATATAATTTAATTATTTGTTAATTAATTTCATTACTTACTTAAATAAACTTTATAAAAATGGTATCATTGGCTTTTTCATATCTTTATTCCCAGAATCTATGCATATACATGTATCT
Organism: Furipterus horrens; assembly: GCF_987537825.1. NCBI lineage: Eukaryota > Metazoa > Chordata > Mammalia > Chiroptera > Furipteridae > Furipterus > Furipterus horrens. The sequence goes on from NW_028327171.1 coordinate 88,019,292, forward strand.
ATATCATATGCAACCCTGGCTGGTTTGGCTCAGTGGATTGAGGGTCGGCCTGCGAGCTAAGTGTCGCTGGTTCGATCTTCCAGTCAGGGCACATCAGAGAAGGAAAACTGATTCCAAAAAACCTCCGCTGCCTTGCGGCATACCTCTTCAGGGGAAAGGCTAAGGGAGTAAACCCCGACAGAAAATCCGGAGCTGGAGTCCCTAAGGCGGTTTGACATTGTAGTCAACACCGGCAACTCCTGCGGCGCACCTGAAGCCAAGCTGTATTGACTCCGTCTTTCCCTTGGACCCTTCAGCTGCGAAGAGAGGGGGGGTCTGCTGCATGGGCAACAGCAGACCCTCCATATCACCCTGCCCAGGCTCTGTAGCTTCAGCTTCACTGGAGAGGACACTCCAGCGTCATCGCAAGATGTCAATTCAACATGGGAGGAGACAGATACCGTGTCACTCCCGAGTCGGACTGCACAGCCATTCTCGGCGGTGCAGATAGACTCTTAAGAAGCTACACCATCGTCTCTCGAGAAAAACGGCTGCTGACGACGATATCATATGCATAACAACCTATATTTATATCTTCTTATTTTTGTGGAGGAGTGATTTCAAAGTATGTTCAGCAATGTATTATTACCTTACTTTGAAGGTATATGCTTCTGATCCATTTTGTTTACTTATTTTTTTGATACAATGTGCTTTAAAGATGAATATTAGATTTATTATAAAACAAATTTATTCTCAAAAATAAATTTCTATGTTTTATAAAGAAACATATAAAATATGATTTGGAAAGGAAAATAGTATAATTGTGTCAAAGATACGTCAGACTACTGGAAATAAAAATATAAGATAAAAGTTGAAATAAGAAAAATAAAATATAGGTAAAGAAGTTAAACTGGATAAAAGTGATCTCTGCATTTTGAAGAAGAATATGAAGTATTATAAATGTATAGAATAGGTGAACTTTTTTGACAAATTACATAAATTACAATGTATAAAGCAGTATTTGGTAGAAGTATAAAGAAAAAATTACCCTAAAATGAGTCAATGATATAATTTGTTCTGAAACAAATATTATAAAAAATAATAAAGTTAATAAATAGATTATTATATATCAGTATTTAAGCTATAATTAATTATGCAAAGAAGAAATCCAAGAGTTAATAGTTTGCAGTAACACTATTAAGACAACAGAATATAAAGAAATGAAACAGCACAAAAAAGTAAAGCAATAAAAATGGACTAAATTTTTTAAAAATTCAAAAATGATAAAAAGAATATAAATCATGAGTCAAGGGCTAGCTAAAAAGAACAAAACAAAACAATATAGCAAACAAATTAAATGGATGTAGTAAAAATATGTATATAAATAAAACTTATATTCTTAAGTGTTGTAAACTAAAACAAAAAAAGAAATTAGTTAAACCTAATATCCAACTAAATAACCAAGAGAATAGATAGTAAATAAATAATAAACATAAAAAACAAATAAATAAGATAGCATATTTACAACAGCAAAGAAAACATTGGCTAATCTCAAAATAACTACCAAAAATCACAAATCAAGAAAGGATTAAAATATTAGACATATATATATATATATTTTTACAAATTAAATCATGGATAGGTAACAAAAATCACAAATGCATGGCAATGTCAATGAGTAATATGATAGAGCTGTGTAAATTAAATGCATTTCAGAAACAAAAGAGAATTAAGCCATAATTCTAAGTAGAATATTCTAAGAAAATATAATTGATCAAAGATGAATCAATTAGAAATAAAATTTAAATAGATCACTAACTGGATGAGAAAAGGAAGCAATACTATAGCAAATTATATTACAATACACATAATGATACTGATTCTAATATTTTATGTGAGAAATTTATAATTTTAAATCTACATTATTAAAATTGCTACAGCACAAACAACAATTGAAAGAATTTCTCACTACATTTTTGAAGTCATCTTGGATCTTATAAACTTGCAGAGGGAAAAATTTTCAAAAATGCCAAGAAAACTTTGCATATGTGCTTGTGAATTAAATTAAGTATAATGTAAAAATTAAATATACCAAAATTAACTTGTGTTTATCCTTAAAATTTAAGGATGATCCCATTAGGAAATTCATTAGCTACACATTATATTAAAATAATCTAAAAATAGGTTTGATAAAATTCAATGTTCATTCTTAGCCAAAAAAAACAAAACAAACAAATTAAGTCTTATATCAAACCAAAAGCAGTAGTCATAGTTAATGTTTAAATATTCCACCAGCAAGGAATTTCTATTAAAAAATCAATAACAAGATTTCAGTGCATACTCTCACTATAAATTTATGACACAAGAAAGCAAAATAATACATTTTGAAAAACAAAAAAAATAACATTTTAATGCTGTATATTTAATTGCATATCAGAACAGCTTAAAATAGAACTAAAAAGTAATTGTTTTAAAGTATTTCAAATATACTTTTCTTAAAATACATAATCACCTACACAGATGACAATAAGTTATTATGAGCAAAAGTTGCCCAAAATAAATAATAAATTTAGTAACATCTGTAAATAACCTATATAAAAAGAATAGGAAATATACTAATGGACAAATGAGTTAAATATACATAATAGGATGGTAAGTCTCTAGATGGAATGCTCAATATTGTGAAAGATATATTACTTTTCATATTGGTTTATTATTTTTTATTATGTTTATAACAAACATTTCCATTAAATTTTAGAATGAAAACAATAAATCTTAAGATTATCTAGAAATGTAATGGAGAGGTTCATGTGAGAAATAAGATATAATTTTACAGTTACTGAATAAATGGATGCAATTATAATTAAGTTATATAGTAGATAATAAATATATTAAATTTAAATTGGATGATATATTAAAACATAAAATATAATGGTGATATTTCTTTTCAGTGGGAAAGAACAGTTGTTTACCTCATACTTAATGCAAAACAAAATTCAGATATATTAAATCTTTAATTTGAAAGTAATATATATGTTTATAGGTTTATGTTAGTAAATAACTAAATGATCATCTGAGAAAAACATGTAAAATAAATGTATCATTTGGCTATATAAAATTTAAAAATTAAATTTAAGTGATGATGGAGAGAGAAGATGGCGGAGGAGTGAGGGGAGGTTGCGCTTTCTGGCTGGCTCCCGAGACCCGCCTGTAGTTTGGACTTATTGCAGACAGAACATTTCAGTAAGTAGCTGGACACTGGCAGGAGTCAAGCATTGGCACTGCTGGATTAGAGAAAACTATCTGGGAACTACCTGTTTGGTGAGGATAGGGGAGAAAAAAGGCATGAGATGGGATTTCTGACTGGGTTGGCTCCACGAGCTGCGACTGGAAGTACACAAAGGCTTTTTGGAGAACACAGGCTTTCTCAGAGAGGAATCGGGAGGAGAGCGGATCTCTGCCCACTGGCAGAGTCAGGAGTGGGCCAGGTAGCATTGGCACTGGAAGACAAGAAACAGTGTACTGCTGTGCATGTGAGAATGTGATTTTCCTTTATATTTTTCTCTTGTGTACTGTGGAGAGGGGAGGAAAGGTCAGGGGTGAAAGGACATTCTTGAGGAGTGCAGGCACAGAAGTGCGCTCACCCACTCCCCAACCCTCCCCTTGGGTCACGTGGCTGCACACAGGGAGGTGTCCTCACTCACTGGCCCAGGTGCACGGGGCCGCATGTCCAAGTGCCCCTTGGACACATCCCAACAGACATAAGATCAGTGCCCCAGTGGACTCAGGGAGGGCTCACTGGGCATGCAGAAGACCATGAACAGACACCCTTGGCCAGCCACAGTGGGCGCCAGGCTGGAGCGCAGACCACTTGCGCAGGCTCTGCTTGTGCCTGCTAGGTGGGTGTGGGAATGGTGAGTGGCAGCAGCTTGGGAACATCGGGCAGTGGTGACTCACAGGCGCTCACTTCCACTGTGCACAAGTATCCGGGGCCTCGCCCCATGGGGCAAGAAACAGACCCCTGGGGCGCGTCTCAGCAGGCCTGAGGCTAGTAAGCAGGCTACCGTGAGCACACACGCGCCCACGCACAAGCACCCTGGCCGGATCCAACAGGTGCCAAATGAACGCACCGGCCACCGCGGGTGCACACCACTGCTGAAAGGATCAGGAACCTCTGGCCTGCCTCATTAGAACAGCTGTGGATCCAGAAAAAGAAGATGACACACAAAGGCTGAACTGAGTAAAAACTTTCTTTTGTATTTTTTAAAATTTTATTTCCATTTTAGTTTTTTTATTTGTATTTTATTTTAATGTTTTTAATTTCTTACTTTTAATTTTTACTTTTATTTAGAAAAAACTTTTTTAAACTATCTCTTTAATTTGTTTCATACCATCTCTCCTTCTGATCTTTCCTCTTTAATTTTGGTTTGTTTGTCTAGTTATCCTCCCTTTCACACTAAATAGAATATAACTACTATATAAATCTAATACTGTACAATTCCAGTTTCTCACTATATTCTGCATTCTTCCCTCTTTTTCTTTTATTATTAATATACAATGTAAATATTACCTACGCTCTTGCATAGTCTCAACACTACTTGCTACTACTATTAATCTATCATCCCCTCTCTCAATAATCATATTTTTCCTCCCTAAAAACAACTCTTACCTATTCTTCCTATAGTATAAAAGCCCTAACCTCTCTACATTTATATTAACACTGGCTCATTTGCTGATGATAGCAGGATAGAGGGTGGGGGATATTTTTGATGGTGTGGGTTTCCTGCGTGGGCTAAGTGTTTATGTTTTTAACAGCATCTCCACAAAAGAACTCAAGAAAAAGTGGAAAGAGTAACTCTCAGTCAACTAGCCAGAGGGAAGATCCCACCAAAGAACATCTGAAATATAATCAGACAGCATAAACAAAAAGGGTATCCCAAGAACATCAGGCTCAGGAGATCAAAGAGACTGCACCACTGAAGCCCCCAGATCTCCTATAAAGAATCTCATATCACAAAGGTGGGAAGTCAAAGCAAACAAATCAAAAAAACAAAAACAAGCAAGAAGAATCCAACATGGTCAGATGCAGAAACAGCCTCTCAATGAAAAGAAAAGAGGAATCCCCAGAAAGAGAGGTAGATCGAATAGACATAGCCCAAATGTCAGACATGGAATTCAAAACAATGGTGGTGAAGAAGCTCAATATACTCGACAACCTCAAAAACAACTACGACAACCTCCAAGGAAGTTACCAGCAGCTCCAAGAAAATTACAGGGGACTTACAGAAGATTACACCAGCATAAAAAAGGACAGAGAAACTATTAACAAGAACCAGGAAGAAATGAAGAATACAATCTCTGAACTGAAAAACACAGTAGAAACAATCAAAAGCAGGCTAAACGAAGCAGAGGATCAGATCAGTGAATTAGAGGACAATGTAGAAAAAATTCCCAGACAATACAACAAAATGAAAAAAGATTGAAAAAAATATGAAAAAGATGTAAGGGAATTAGAGGATAGCATGAGAAAAAATAATATCAGGATCATTGGAATAAAAGAGGGAGAAGAAGAATGAGGGATAGAAAAACTGATAGGAGAAGTATTGACAGAAAATTTTTCCAACCGGATGAAAGATAAAGTTATGCAAGTTCAAGAAGTACAGAGAGTCCCAATGAAGAGGAACCCAAAAAAACCCACTCCAAGGCACATCATAATTAAAATGGCAACATTCAAAGACAAAGAGAGAATCCTAAAAGCAACAAGAGAAAAACAGCAAATAACATATAAGGGAGCTCCGATAAGGCTATCAACCGATTTCTGAACAGAAACACTACAAGCCAGAAGGGAATGGTCAAAAATATTTCAAGCAATGAAAAACAAAGGCCTACAACCAAGAACACTCTACCCAGCAAGGCTCTCATTCAAAATGGAAGGTGAAATAAGAAGTTTCTCAGACAAAGGAAGACTAAAAGAATACACCTCCACCAAACCAGCATTGCAAGAGATGCTAAAGGGAATGTTTTGAGAAAAAGAAGAAAAAAAGAGGAGAGAAACACAGATACAAAGGGAAGTGAATAAATACATGTCAATAATAACCTTAAATGTAATGGATTAAATGCTCCAATTAAAAGACATAGGGTAATGGAATGGATAAAAAAAAACAGGACCCACATATTTGCTATCTACAAGAAACACACCTCAGAACAAAAGATTTACACAGACTGAAGGTGAAGGGATGGAAAAAAGTAGTCCAAGCAAATGGACATGAGAACAAAGCTGGGGTAGCAATACTCGTATCAAACAAAATGGATTTCAAAGCAAGGGCAATAAAAAGAGATTAAGAAGGACATTTCATAATATTTAAGGGAACAGTTCATCAAAATGAAATACACTGATAAACATATATGCACCCAACATAGGAGCAACCAAATACATAAAGAAAATACTAGAAGACCACAAGAAGGATATTAACAGCAACACACTCATAGTAGGAGACTTTAACACTCCATTATCAACAATAGACAGATCTTCAAACCAAAGAAACACCAAGGATATACAGGCATTGAACAACACACTAAACCACATGGACTTAACTGATATATATATATAACTTTTCACCCCAAAGAAGCAAAATATACATTCTTTTCAAATGCACATGGGACATTTTCAAAGATAGACCACATGATAGGACACAAAACAAGCCTCAACAAATTCGAAACCTGAAATCATATCAAGCATCTTTTCAGACCACAATGCCTTGAAACTAAAAATCGACCTCAGAGAAAAAAATCAAAGACATCCAAACTCATGGAGAATGAACAACATGCTATTAAATAGTGAATGGGTTAACAAGGACATCAAAAAATAAATCAAGAAATTTCTGGAAACTAATGATAATGAACACACAACAGCCCAAAACCTATGGGACACAGCAAAAGCAGTCCTAAGAGGGAAGTTCATAGCAATACAAGCATATCTGAAAAAGAATGAAGAATCTCAAATAAAAAATTTACCCCAAAGCTACAAGAACTAGAACAACAACAACAAACAAAGCCTAGGGCAATAAGAAGGAAGGAAATCGTCAAGATCAGAGCAGAATTAGTTGACATAGAGACCAAACAAACAATTCAAAAGATCAACAAAACTAGGAGCTGGTTCTTTGAAAAAATAAACAAAATTTACAAGCCCTTAGCCAGATTCATCAAGAAAAAAAGATAGAAGACCCAAATAAACAAAATCAGAAATGGAAAAGGAGAAATAACGACTGATACCACAGAAATACAAAGGATTGTAAGAAATTACTACAAACTGTATGGCAAGAAATTTGACAATCTTGAAAAAATGGACAAATTTCTAGAAACATATAACCTTCCAAAACTGAATCAAGAAGTAGAAAGTCTCAACAGACCAATAACAAATAAGGAAATTGAAACAGTAATCAAAAATTCCCCTGCACACAAAAGCCCTGGGCCGGATGGCTTCACAGGCAAATTTTACAAAACATTTGGGAAGAACTAACTTTTACCTTTCTCAAACTATTCCAAAATATCCAAGAAGGGGGAAGACTCCCAAACTCTTTCTATGAAGCCAGTATTTCCCTAATTCTAAAACCAGGTCAAGACACAACAAAGAAAGAAAACTACAGGCCAATATCACTGATAAACATATATGCTAAAATCCTCAACAAAATATTGGCAAACAAGATCCAGCAATACATCAAAAAAATCGTATATCACGATCAAGTGGAATTCATTCCAGGGATATAAGATTGGTTTAATATTTGCAAATAAATATAATACACCACCTAAACAAAATGAAAGACAAAAATCACATGATCCTATCAATAGATGCAGAAAAAGCATTTGATAAAATACAACACCCATTTATGATGAAAACACTCAGCAAAATGGGAATAGAGGGAGCATACCTTAACATAATTAAGGCTATATACGAGAAACTGGAAGCCAACATCATATTCAATGGACAAAAACTGAAAGCATTCCCCCTGAAATCAGGAACAAGATAAGGCTGTTGACTCTCTCCACTCCTATTCGACATAGTGTTGGAAGTCCTAGCCACAGCAATCAGACAAGAAAAAGAAATAAAAGGCATCCAAATTGGGAAAGAAGTAAAACTATCATTGTATGCAGATGACATGATAGTATACCTAGAAAACCCTATAAACTCCATTAAAAGACTACCTGATATAATAAGTGAATGTGGCAAAATAGCAGGGTACAAAATAAATATACAGAATTCTAAGGCATTTCTGTACACCAACAATAAAATATCAGAGACAGAGGCAAAAAAGAAAATACCATTTACTATAGCAACAAGAAACATAAAGTACCTAGGAATAAACTTAACCAAAGAGATAAAAGACCTGTACTCTGAAAATTACATAACATTGAAGAAAGAAATTAAGAAAGATACAAATAAATGGAAGCAAATACCATGCTCATGGATGGGAAGAATCAACATCATCAAAATGACAATACTACCCAAAGCAACTTACAGATTCAATGCAATCCCTATTAAAATACCAATGACATATTTCACAGACTTAGAACAAATACTCCAAAATTCATATGGAACCAAAAAAGACCCCGAATAGCAAAAGCAATCTTGAGACAGAAGAACACAGCATGAGGAATCACAATATCAGACATCAAACAATACTACAAAGCCACTGTGGTCAAAAAAATTTGGTACTGGCATAAGAACAGACATATAAATCAATGGAACAGAATAGAGTCCTGAAATAAATCCAGGTCTATACAGTCAACTAATATTTGATAAAGGAAGAAGGAACATAAGGTGGAGTGAGGAGAGCCTCTTTAACAAATGGTGCTGGGAAAACAGACAGGGATGTGTAAAAAAATGAAACTAGACCACCAACTTACAATACACATGAGAATAAACTCATGATGGATCAAAGACTTAAATGTAAGCCATGACACCATAAAAGTCCTAGAGGAAAACATAGACAGGAGAATTTTAGATATCCCACGTAACAATATTTTCATGGGTACATCTCCTAAGGCAAGAGAAATAAAGGGAAAAAAAGCAAAAAACAAATGGGACTACATCAAACTAAAGAGTTTCTGCTCAGCAAAAGAAAACATCAGCAAGATGAAAAGGAAACCAACCATATGGGAAAACATATTTGCCAACGATATCTTAGACAGGCAACTGATCTCCAAAATATATAGTTTATACGACTCAACATCAAGAAAACAGACAACCCAATTTAAAAATGGTCAAAGGACCTGAACAAACACTTCTCTGAAGGGGACATACAGAAGGTTCATAGACACATGAAAAAATGCTCAACATCACTAGCCATCAGAGAGATGCAAATGAAGACCATAATGAGATACCACCTAACACCAGTCAGAATGGCCATCATCAACAAATCAACAAACAACAAGTGCTGGCAAGGATGTGGAGAAACGGGAACCCCACTGCACTGTTGGTGGGAATGCAGACTGGTGCAGCCACTATGGAAAACAGTATGGAATTATCTCAAAAAACTAAAAATGGAACTGCCTCTTGAACCAGTGATTCCACTGCTAGGACTATACCCGAAAAATCCTAAAACCCTAATTCAAAAGAACTTATGCACCCCTATGTTCATAGCAGCACTGTTTACAATAGCTAAGTGCTGGAAACAGCCTAAATGCCCATCTGTAGATGAGTGGATCAATAAACAGTGGTACATTTACACAATGGAATACTATGTAGCAGAGAGCAAGAAGGAACTCTTGCCATTTGTGACAACATGGATGGAACTAGAGAGAATTATGCTTAGTGAAATAAGCCAGGCAAAGAAAGAAAAATACCATATGATATCACCTAATACAGGAATCTAAAGAACAACATAAATAAATGTATTAAATAGGACAAGGAGCTGAATAACCGTCAATGGAGGGGGGAGGGAGAGAAGGGGCATAAGTAAGGGAAGGGTTAGTCAAGGAATGTGTATGAATGACTCATGGACATGGACAACGAGGAGGGATATGATTGTGGGAGAAGGGGTGGGCTGGGTGGGGTGCAGCAATGGGGAAAAAATGGGACAACTGTAATTGAAAAACCATAAAAAAAAATCTAAGTGATGAAAGATCATAATTATAAGAGGGGGGTAAATATCAGGAATATCATTTACAACAATTATAATAAACATAGGGTTAATATCATAATTTTATAAAGTATTCCTGAAAATTATTAGAAAAACTCTGTCCCCTATTTGTAATTCACTATGTATATACTATAATAGCAATTATAAAACTGTATATTACTATCATATTTAATTACAATTTTATATATATTATTTAATGTTTACATATTAAAAATATAACATAAATAACAAGGAAAATATAAGAGCAAACTGAATTTAAATAAGAAGAAATTTATAATAATTTTTCTAACATTTAAGGTAACATTACAAAAGTAATTGAAATAGTATGCATTTTACAATAAAATAATTTTATAACAGTACATTGCAAAATGTTGTTTTTAACTTTTGTAAAATAAATGTATATACAACTTAGTTGTAGAAAACTCTGTAAGAAACTATATGTATATATATATATATATACATAGTTTCAGAGAAGGAAAACTCTGACTCCAAAAAACCTCCACTGCCTTGCGGCATACCTCTTCAGGGGAAAGGCTAAGGGAGTAAACCCCGACAGAAAATCCGGAGCCGGAGTCCCTAAGGTGGTTTGACGTTGTAGTCAACACCAGCAACTCCTGCGGCGCACCTGAAGCCAAGCTGTATTGACTCCGTCTTTCCCTTGGACCCTTCAGCTGCGAAGAGAGGGGGGGTCTGCTGCATGGGCAACAGCAGACCCTCCATATCACCCTGCCCAGGCTCTGTAGCTTCAGCTTCACTGGAGAGGACACTCCAGCGTCATCGCAAGATGTCGATTCAACACGGGAGGAGACAGATACCGTGTCACTCCCGAGTCGGACTGCACAGCCATTCTCGGCGGTGCAGATAGACTCTTGAGAAGCTACACCATCGTCTCTCGAGACGGATGGCTGCCGACGACGATATACATAGTTTGTACATATAATAAAAGTTATCATTGGTTGGTAGAATAACAATTTTCTCTGGCTGATGGAGTTATATATATTCTCATTTTTATTATGTCTTTTCTACATTGCTTAAAGTAATAGATTACTTGTATATTTCTAAATAAAGTTCCTGATATCCATGTATGCTGGTTTATATGCAGAATTTTTGAAGTAAAATGCCTAAATGGAGCGTTGTGTAACTTATGAAAAATATTCTTTATAGAGACTTTATATTACAAAGCTACAATAAAATAGCCATAATTTAAATCCATGAAAGTAAAAATATTCTTTTAAACACTTTATATTACAAAGCTACAATCAAACAGCTAGAACTTAAATCCATCAATTCTACATCTTAGCCTCAGGCTCTTTATATTATATATGTATATACATAGATGTTGCAAGACCAAGAACATGGCGTGTAGCCTCTGTAGGCGTGATGCTAGCCTAGGACTGGAGGAAGGGACTATCTCTGTGGAGTTGGTAGCTAGGGACTTGATGTCTGAAAGAGAAAAAAATATCAAAGAAGAAAAATATTGAAAGAAACAATTAAATATTTTTGAAGACCTTGGTGCTGATTTCATAAAATGTCTTTATGATTCATCCTGTGCCCCAACCGAAATAATTGCTAATGTGGGCTTGCTTAGGTTCCAGATTGAGGGCTAATAATATATTCAGACTAGTGGAAATAATATTATATTACCGCTGCTGTTAGTGATGTGAATTTGGAAGTTACAATAACCAATTCCCCTCTTCTGTGCACTGCATATTACTTCTCTGGTAGGAATTCACTCTTTAATGATGTGTGGGCTTTTTTTGAGGATACAGGTTAACATTTAACAGCAACATTAATCACCATACTCTCTTTTTTGATATAGAACCTCATAAGTTTTTAAAAATATATTTGAAACATTTTAAAATTATAGTTGACATTCAATATTATGTTAGTTTTAGGTATACCATGTAGTGATTAAACGTTTATATACCTTAAGATGCAATCACCCTATAAGGCCAGTACCCATTTGACAATATACAATTTGTAAAAATATATGCACTCCTATATTCATTGCAGCATTATTTAAAATAGCCAAGGTATAAAAGCAACCTAAGTGCCCATGGATAAATGAATGATAAAGATGTGGTACATATATACCATGGAATATTAGCCATAATATTGCAACAACATGGATGGACCTAGAGGACATTATGCTCAAACAAGTCAGACTGAGAAAGAAAAATGCCATATGATTTCACTTCATATATTTTAATAATAGATAAGCTTTATTCAAAATGAGATTTATATAAAGAAATAAATAATTACCTAGAATTCGGAGATAGGAAATCTTCATTTTGTGAGCAACATGGCAAATTAATAGGAAACATACAAACATTGAGGTAAGGTGCAAACACAAATGTTTCTGAATATGTTAGTGGAATACATATATAAAAGTTCTTGATGTCATAATTTTTGTGTAAATAATATTAAAATTAGACTGTGATCATTGGGGCATATATTTAGACAGTTAGAACACTAAATTTTTTCTCTTTGAAATTATTTTTTAATTTTCCTGGTTATAGAAAATGTCTATCAATATAGAAAAGTTGAAATATCTAACCATCTAGTAAAACTCACTTTTGGTCAGACTGCCCTTAGAATTTTAACACTTATATAAGGAATCAAAAAACAAAACACAGACCCTCATAACTTTTGATGATAGACTTTGATCAGAATGAGATTTGTAAAGAGAAAAATATTTTTTTACTTCCTGCTAGCCCTTCCCTGTCTGCCTTTCTCCTTTCTTTCCTCTCTCCCTTTCTTCCTTAATCTCTTCCTTCCTTCCTTATTTCTTTATACCTTTTGTTCTTTGTCTCTTTCATCTTAATTCTTTTTGATGCATTAACCTATTTATTATCAATCTAGCTTCATATCTTTCAACCTATTTATAGTTAAGATCATATTACATATGTGGCATTCAATTTTGCTTGCCTTAAAAATTTATTCACATTATGACCATTTTAAACATACTTATTTGTTATGAACATAACCTTGAATGACAATGTCACATTAAAATTTGCTTAACTGAACTATATCATTAATCTTGGCTTAAAATCTCTTTATACAAATGTTTTTAAATTGCTTCTTATTCTTTTTAAATTTTAAATTGTCAATTACAATTGATATTTAATATTATAAGTGTTTCAAATGTGCAGTTTAGTGATTAAGTAATCATATGATTTGAAAAGTGACCCCCTCATATTCCCAGTACCCACCAGGCATTCGTCGGCAGCCGTCCATCTCGAGAGACAATGATGTAGCTTCTTAAGAGTCTATCTGCACCGCCGAGAATGGCTGTGCAGTCCAACTCGGGAGTGACACGGTATCTGTCTCCTCCCGTGTTGAATCGACATCTTGCGATGACGCTGGTGTGTCCTCTCCAGTGAAGCTGAAGCTACAGAGCCTGGGCAGGGTGATATGGAGGGTCTGCTGTTGCCCATGCAGCAGACCCCCCCTCTCCTCGCAGCTGAAGGGTCCAAGGGAAAGACGGAGTCGATACAGCTTGGCTTCAGGTGCGCCGCAGGAGTTGCCGGTGTTGACTACAACGTCAAACCGCCTTAGGGACTCCGGCTCCGGATTTTCTGTCGGGGTTTACTCCCTTAGCCTTTCCCCTGAAGAGGTATGCCGCAAGGCAGTGGAGGTTTTTTGGAGTCAGAGTTTTCCTTCTCTGATGTGCCCTCACTGGAAGATCGAACCAGCGACACTTAGCTCGCAGGCCGACGCTCAATCCACTGAGCCAAACCAGCCAGGCCACCAGGCATTATACTTATCTATTATGAATAGTATTGACTATGTTTTCTGTGCTCTACTCTATATCTCCATGACTATTTTGTAACTACCAATCTGTTCCTCTCAATTCTTTCATTTTTTCATTCAGTGCCTCAATGCCTCTCCCACTGGCAACCATCAGTTCTCTTTCTCGTTGTCATAGAATTTATATCTTAAAAATTATTTATAAATATTGCACACACCCATGAGAAGGTGTTTAGAATTTAGATTAACTTTCTGAATATACAAAGAAACATTGCCTCAACATATAATTTAGTGTGTGTTTTATGTGTTTGTGTGTATGTTTAGAAAGTTTAGATATTCTCAAAGGAGCATCTCTTTCATGGAAAGATAATATTAATCAATTATAACTTTAATAAATTATAAAGGTCAATATTACACACCCTAGTTTCATTATTTTCAGCTCTTTTTCTTATAACTTTCCCAAATTGTGCCTACCTGACCACAATCAGAGACTTTTAAACAGTAGATTCGATTATACAACCCCAGTAGAATTATTGTGAAATGAAATAGCTAACAAACTACATGTTTTTCTCATATTCTTATTAGCCAAGTAAAAGTTGTTATGCTATCAGAAATAAAATCATCTGTTCAGTCTTAGGCAGCAAAAGAAATACTATAGTCATAGGTTATTTCCAAATCAACACTACAAACAAAGGTTTGAGACAGAAAATTGGTGTTTTAAAGTAACCTATCTGAAAATGAAGGCTGTTGAGTGACCATTCAGAACCGTAATAGTCATGTCTGGGGAATTCTAGATAGTTTAAAGCTATATTCTGGAGTTCAGAGTGATCAATCCAAGCAATCTCACTTTGCCTACTGTACAATGGTTTTGCCTTAAGTTTGTTTTTTTTCAACATATATCTATTCTGATCTATGACTCATGATTTAGAAGTATCAGACCGTGAAAGAATGCTACAGTGTTAGAGTTCATATTGCTGTAATTTCTCTTTGCTTTGTGTTGTGAATTCTCTTTCCTTTTGTTCTTACTTTTAAAAAATATATTTTTTATAAATTAGGTCTGAATCAGTTATTGCTGCATGAAGAATAAGGCCACTAATATGAACATGAAGAAAATTGCGATGTAGTAAAATAATAATGCATTGAATTTGGGTAGCACTTTCCCACACAATCTTTCTTGGACATTAATCATCTTAACACTTACCCCATCAGGAAGATCAGCTCTCCCCATTTCATGGAGGGAAATTGACAAAGAGGCAAAGAGAATTGCCAAACTTATTAAGAACTAAAATGAAAACAGAACCCAGAGTTTCTCAACAATAAACCACTGTTTCGTATTAGGAGCTGCCTGGCTTTTTTTCCTAGGTAGATCTTCACAGCTAAGGAAAGAACTTGCTTATTAATAGATATGCATGGGGAAAAACATCAGGAGGGTCATATAATACTAATTCTGATGTTTCAACATAGATATTAGAAAGGAGGCTCAAGTAACTTTTTTTCTGAGATCAATATTTTAAAATTAATTTATATTTATTTCTTTTTTGAAGGGACATAGAGCTGGATGTGTGCTTAAACAGAACCCCCTTTCTATCAGAATAGCATTGACTATATTCTCCATCCTCCAGCTGAGAAAAGAAATTCTGACATGGTATTGATATAATTGAATTTCAGAGGAACACAAAGTGAGCTTTTAGTGAATTACAACACAATTTTAAAATATCAAGGGTATCTCTATTTTGATTCATTTTAAGTGATTCTAAGCTGTTTTGTGCTTCTCTTCCCCCTCTTTTTAAAAAATGTCCTTTACATACAGACCACTAGGAATACACCTGAACTTAAATAAGTTGAGTGTGTTTTTCATTTTAGCAAAGGAAGATGCACACTATAAGAATTATGGGGTAGTCTCGCAAAGCAGGTGTTAATAAATACAGACTAAGCTTAAACTGCTTTGGGGATTCAAGGAAATAGGGCTTATTCTTGATGGGTGCTTCATGAGTACAGATGTTTTTATGACTGGGCCTCTTCATACATATTATCTAGAAAAGTAGTTGAAAGCAAGTCTAATACTGATTGATAAAGATGTAACAGCCACCCATATTAACCAACTTAGGGAAATGTTGAAATATTTTGCTGATTTATACAATCTTTATGTTTTTCCTGAGTACATACATTATTATTAAATGGACTTGTCTTTGTTTTGATGCATCATTTTTACAGTGTAGCCTTGTCTGTTAATGATATTTTGTGAAATGTAATAAATTTTAAAAAGGAGGAATTAAAGAGAAAGTATTAAAGAGAAAGAATTTAACATATACATTTTTATTTTAAGGCAAACAAATTATCATGCATGAAGGAAAAATAAAAATATTCTGAGATTTATAAATCTGCCAAAATTTATCTACACAAATAATTGATTTTTTAAATATTCTTGGGAGAAATATTCTAATTAGGAGAGAAATAAATCCAGAAGAAAGCAACAAGATACAATGGTAATTACAACAAAAATTACATACTTGATTTTTTAAATATCCAATGTAAAATAAAAATAATATATTTTAAATTAGAGAACTAAATTCAAAATTTCCAAAATATGTAAATTCGTTTTTATTAAATAATGTATAGAGAAATAGAAGGCCTGCCTGAGTAGAAAATAAGATAGCAATATATACTACAGTACAGGCAACAATTTGAAATAAAAACAATATAGAACTAGTCTAGAGCTAGCAAATAGACCAATGGAATAGAATAGAAAAGACAGAGAACAATCTATTTCTATGTGAGATTATTATATAATAAATATAAAAAATATATAAATAACTTCAGTAGGTGTTATTAGAAAATTTAGTAGTGGAAAAAATGAAGCTTGATTTCTACCTTTTATCATAGGAATAGTTGGTTTCATGAGTGAAGTGAATTTGTGTGCTATGAACGGAGAAGCATGATTAACTCAACTTTTCTGAAAGTACAAAAATAGAGAAAAATGTGAGTAGTCACAAAATCTATAAAAGATAACATGTAATTTGTGCTTCACTAACTCTAAAGGGATATGTAAACCTCACTTGTTTCAGTCTTATAATGATTTTTACAAACATACTTAGAGTCTACAAGTACTTTAAACAACAATCTAGTTGCCTTGATTTGATTGTCATTTTTACCACTTATGCATAAAGTGATGTTATCATAAAAAGATTCTCATGTAAACCCTGGCTGCTGTGACTCAATGGACTGGGCATCGGCCTTTGAGCCAAGTGTCACTGGTTCGATTTCCAGTCAAGGGCACATGACTAGGTGGCACATCAGGTCCCCAACTGGGGTTGCGAGTGAGAGGCAACCACACAGTGATGTTTATCTCCCTCTCTTTCTCCTTTTCCCTCTCTCTACAAATAAATAAATAAACAAATAAATAAATTATTTTTAAAAAAAGATTCTCATGTAGAAATCTAAAAATCTGTTTTTGTCTTAGTAATCTCCACTAGTATTTTTATTTCAAACAAGAAAATAGTATTTTCTACCTTAAGTTCAGAAGGTCAAGCATACTGACATTTTGTAATCTAGTTATTTTAAAAGTCAATGTTTATATTCATTTTACATGCTATTTTATATTTAATGTCAATTCTCAAAAGAAAGGAAGTAAAGTCATTAATAATCATTATCATATATATTTCAGAATAAATAATTTAAAACAAAATTACACTCTTGAGAAATACCTTAGTAACAGTTCTAGCTTAAATTTTCTTCAGTTCATTTCTATTTTCTTAGCTAAGACATAGTCATTTTTTTCTACAAATGAATGTACAAAGGCTGATTATTAAAGTTAAGGAAAAACAATTATTTTAGAGTCACAATCAAAATTTATATTGCACAAGTTTCCAGTTCTTTCTTTCTTCTAATGCAATCTACCTAAGTCCAAATATTAATATTTAGTGTTACTACTAAACATCATATAACTTTTGATTACTAGGTAAAATTTGGAAAAGTAATAAAATTTACATCTCAAATCATTTTTGAATATTTTTTCAAATGCACCTTTAAGCTTATTGCCTTACAAGAATTTTTTAGTACTTAAATAAATTTACCCTCACAGTTTTAATTTCTTAAAAACAAAACAAATCAAAAGGATTAGAGGAAATGTATCATTAGTCTAAGATGTTTTTAGGAAGTAATTGGCAAGAAATAAATATACATAAATATTATACTGAGGTCATTGTTTTCATTTTTATCTTAATTTTTTAAAGCTTATTTCACTCTGTTTTAATTATATTTATTATATTTAATTATATTAATTAGAATAACATCTATGTTTTCATTTATTTCATTAAGTGAGAGGATGTTGGTAACTGATAATAAAATAATGCTCAATGCCAGTGAATGATCATATGCTTTTTACTGGGAAAGTTATTGATCAGAATTCTGTACCTGTTCTTCCTATTAAAAGTATCTCAAAGTTCTCCCCATTTAAAAATTTAAAAAGTCATCAGTTTCTCAATAATACGTCTTATTTGTATTTGATTCTGAACACTAAACTCTCACAAAACTTTGAAATCACTTCTTAAGGAGAGATTCTAATACAGAAATTATTGATTATTGGTAAAATTTTAGGGTATATCAAAATAGGTTTGAAAGAAAAACAAGAACATTCCCATGTTAAAAACAAATGCATGTTTCAAGAACTTGGAAAGAATTTCTGTTATTATAAATTTTAGATATAAAGAGAATGTATACAATATCTAAATTACAATGTCAGCATTCCATAAAAGCTACATAGATACTGATAAAATTTGTTTGGAAAAAGAGAGAAGGGGAGAAAAAGGAACTCCAAAACTTGTTTTGAAGAAATCAAATTTCTTGAGTTTTAATTATTATTATATAACAATAGAAATTAATATATTGAATAAATATATATTTAAAATAGGAAGTGTGTCTTTATAATATTTTTATTTCCTAAAGCATCCAGTAAATATCAAGTACTTATTGAATTTTTATAGAGATTTGGCCTTACTATACTTCCACTATGAGGTTAATACAAGTTCAAGATTTAAACCAACCTCTTCTTCAGTGTTTTCAAATTTCCCTCAATCTTTCTTCATCATGCTATTGCCATTATCATCCTAAGGAAGGATTCAGAAAAAAAAAATTAAGTAGTAACTATTCATCTATTGCAAATCAGCCACAATGATTCCATGCAGAACAGACAGAAGGAACCCAGAGCCAGAAAATTCTGACATTTAAAAGGTCCTGACACTATTCAAGATTCATACCCAGTTATAAGACCAGGATAGTTCACTCTCACAATGAGGCTGTTTTGTAGCTGTCCACAGCTTTGTTTCAGAGTATTTCCTCTTTGACAGCATGACTTGAAAGTTTAGGCGTTTGCCTTTAGATTTTCACCCTACACTTCGAAATGGACTATTCATCCATTTTTTATGATCATTCATTAGGAAATGCTTTATGTTATTGGAAAGACATGCCCTTTGATTAAAAATAGTTTAAGGAACTGAATATTAACTACTGTGTCTACTAACAATGCCATTATTTACATTTATTTTAAAATCTATACTTCTGTCTTCATATTTGTATGGTTTCCATCTTGAAATTGTGTACTAGAAATGCATCTCTGTATCTTCTCATCATCATTAAAAATTTTGTTAAAAGAATGGCATTTACTTGTTACATATTAATAGTGTATCTGTCTATAAGTATTTATGTGATAAGTATTGAATTCAACTAATTTATCTAATTAGAATAATTCAGCTATGAAAATGGCAAAGTGAAATGAACTAGCCAGGATCTAAAGGGTATGCATGATAAGAATACAGAGCTACTCTGAAGACTCGCAGGGCAAAGGTCCAGACATCAAAACTGTATTAGGCTATGACCTCATATGATATTTTCCATGATCTCCGTTATTAATTACTGCAATTTAGACTCAGATGCTGGTTTTGTTAGTCATAGTCCAGTGCTCATTCCAGCATAAAACTAATATTAATCTAAAAACAACCACAAGCCTCAGGGGTGTTGAATGTAACTGATATATATACCTCCTGTATTGCCTCTAAGTATTTTCCTTTGGAATTAATCTTTTATGCAAAGAACATGCACTCATATCAAGAAATCCAGAAGGACAATGGTGGATGTAATGTCCTTAAATAGCAATTACAATGAACATTTGTAGACCTTTCTTGATAAGCATTTGTGCTTATTGGTACAAGTGCTCTTTAAATATGAGAGTAGTTATAGAGATCATATTTCCTTATATGAGAGTTACGTGAAACAGTATGTGTGTATCTGAGAGAGGAAACACACACATCATACCCACAGACAGCCACATGTTCTGCTGCTCCATATGTAGAGCACTGGTTCAGTAAGACATTTAAAGTGCTGAATAATCCAAACTAAATAATCATTTGCTTAGTAGAAACTTCTCAACATTAGATGAGCAAATTTCTTTATAATTGTGATGACTGAAAATATTTGCTGTTTCTAGATGCCAAATTCCTGTTCCATGGAGAACATATGATGAGTGGGAGGTAACTATGTAATGTGTATATTGCAGGCATTGTTTTCTGAATAAAAAGTATAACTAGGTGACAAAACCCATTTCAATAAATTTTCACAACTGGAATTTCTGTTTAACATTTAATATGCTATAAGTGTTTCATCTGTCTCTGGTCAACCCTTATGGAAGTCTGAATGATTTGCCACTGAAAATTGGGGCAGAAAAAAAGTAGAAGTTTCAAGTCTCAGAAAAAATATAGGAAATTGATATTATTTTCGCATTTCTATATATGTGCTACAAGAAAGAGGGAGGGAGGGAGGGAGACAGACTGACAGACAGTGAGAGAGAGAGAGAGGGAGAGAGAGAGAGGTAGTAAAAGGTAATAAAACTTTCCCTTAATTTTGCAAGTGAAAGTAAATGTTCTCATCTGCTGCAATGGAATGTTCTCTATGGCACTTTTTATTTGGAATCTTATAGTTGGTACTTTAAGTATACAGTATTTTAACTCACTTTTTAAATCAACTATAAGATTTTTTAGGCCAAAAATTAAACTTATTTTTTTAACTTCCACATTAACTCACTCTAGATGTTCAGGAAACTGTGTCATTGAATATTTCATGGATTATCATCTAAAGCCCCAGATGAATCTGCTGTTCCAATAAAGTGGAAAATACAGTAAGTAGAACAGAACTTGGTAGCAAAGTCAAGGTCATAAAACTCAGATTACAAAAGGACCACCCTACTATATGTCTAAAGTAAACTATTTGTGGAGCAAAAATTGTACAGACTAGGAAGGAAGAAAGGGCATGCTCCAGAAAGTTTGCTATTCTGAAACAAAGAGTTTTACTTTAAAAATAAATTTTTAAAAAGTACAGTGTCTGCTATTTGGGGGTGGGGGGCATGTAGTAACAAGTGAACAAATGAGGGTTAAAATATGCCTGACCCTGGCCAGTATGGCTTGGTTGGTTAGTGTGTCATCCAGTGGGCCAAATGGGTGCAGGTTCAATTCAGGTTATGGCACATGGCTGGGTTGTGGGCTAGTTGGGGCATGTAAGAAAGGCAACCAATGGAAGGTTCTCTCTCACATGGATGTTTCTCTTCCTCACTCTCTCCCTCCTTCCACTCTCTCTAAAAATCAGTGGGTGAGGATTTAAAAGAAAAGAAAAGAAAACATGGCTGGAAGTCCTTAACATAAATTTGTATAGAATGGACAATCAGTACGTTTTGCCTATATGTACGAAGGTAGAATATTGATAGGGATGGAGAATAAAAAACAACAGAGACTAAAGATTCCTAAATGAATTTTGAGAAGTTATCACATGCAGTGTATTTACATATTTCTTAGAAAATAGTACAAATAGTCTAGTTAGCTCAGTTTGTGGCTGAGCTTATATACTGTCTAACATGTGCTTTCTTTTCTGCCTGGAACTCTATTTTCTTTTCATTTAGAAAGCAGATTTGGCTAAAGGAACACAGAATTGTAGATACTCAGGATATATTGAAAACAGGGTTTATTAACTTCACATTTTTTACTAGAAAGTCTTTATACTTCCGTGAAAAGAATAAAACCCAATACATTACTTTGGAAGCATTTTTTTATAAGCTTCCACCATGCACCCTTCATTTGTCTCAGAGGGAAATTGAGTTTTGTTTTGGAAAATGTCTCTGGAATGCATTTAGTTTGTATATTTCCTATGCTTTGATCTGGAAATGACCAACTAAATCTAATAGTAAGTTATTGTGTATGTTTTAAAATTTGAAGCGATTTATTTTATAATCACAAGTATGTGATTATAGAAATCCATGGATAAAGGAAATTATAGAGGGTGATTTAACTGAAATGAAATATTTCTAATTATTATTATAATATTTTAAATGCCACCAGATATGTTAGTTTATATCTGAACAATGGGATTTTAGGTGTAGTAAATTTACGTGTGTTATTCCTCCTTGAAGATATAAGGCCTGTCCAGAACATATCCAGCCATGTAATATGAAAACTAGAGGCATTTATTAAAGAAGATACAAGAAACACTGTACATAGAACAACGATGCTTCAGTCCCTTTCAAAGTAGGCATGTTGGGACCTCACACAGTTCTGCCAGTGGCCATCATCTGCACCATCTTATTTTTTTGAATCTCATCAATGGCCTGGAATCTCTTCCCTTTCATAGGCAATTTTAGTTTTGGGAAAAGCTGGAAGTTGCAGGGCATCAGATCTGGGCTGTAGGGGGAGCTGAGTCACCTGAGGGATTTGATGTTTCACCAAAAATCTCTGGAGGAGATGTGAGGCATGAGTGGGCATGTTATCATGATGAAGCTGCCAATCGCCAGTTGCTCATAGCTGTGGCCTCCTGAAACATCTGAATAGTTACTGTGGAGGAATGTTCAAGGTTAATGCAAAATTTGATGCAGATTCATTGCTGGACTCGCTCAGTCATTTTGAATGTGATGGCCACACAGTACACATGGAAAATCAATGGCATCTATTGACCCCCACTGACTAGTAGAGTGAAGTCATCATTATTCACACATGTGCATTCCAGTCCACTCTCTTTGGCTGCAGGTTACATCAATGTCACACAAACAATTCTTGTTACATTAACAATGGCTGGACTTTTTCCAGACAGACCTCCTACATTACCTGTAGTTTACAAGTAGATGAGAAAGGCTGACTGAAGCACTAGTCCTTAGTTTTCTGATGTTTGAACCCTATTACCTATAGAGCATTGTTTTGCAAAGTGCAGTACATTAAGAACTTTTGAGGGGTAATTAATGTGTGTGTGTGTGTTAATTTGAAAATATAAAAGCAGCATTGAGAAATACTAAAGTCATAGACATCTTATTCCCAAAAGATACTAAATTAATTTAAGCAAAATGGCAGATAATTCAAAGCATTTTTTCTTGTTTATCTCATAAATTCTTTTCTTCCTGCTCTGTCTTTTTAAAAAATTATCTAAGTGTTTTTTAAAATTTCATGTATTCTTCTATATTGAATTTTTTAGTTATACCTCTTTGGATTACTTTTTAAAGGGTACCTGGAAATTAGAATTTATCACAGTCAACATTCATTAATATTACACCAGTTCAGTAATAATGAAAGAGCTTTACAACTAGTAATTCTATTTATTCCTTTATCACCTTTGTGTTATTATGCATGTTTTATACCTCTTATTGTGCATTGATAAGAGTTATAAAACATGCATAATACTCAGTAATATTTAATTACTCATTATATTTATTCACATATTTACTATTTTCACTGGTCTTCTTTTCTACAGATCGAGGCTTCATTCTGGGGTCATTGTCTTTCAAAATAAATGCATATCTTTTGTGTTTTTGTATACAAATTTTCTAAGATTATGTTTGCTTGTAACATTGTTATTTAACCCACAACTTTAAAAATATGCTGAATAATAATATTTCTTCAAGTTTTCTTTTGGCACTTAAAAAATATTGTTACATTGTCTTCTGGCTTCATTGTGTCTGACAGCAGGGCAGGCATAATGTATATCCTTTTCATTTTTACCCTCTTAATGTATTGTGTATTTTTTAATTTTTTTTTCAACTTTTGGATTTCAGCAGCTTTCCTATGTTGCACTTAGTTGGGACTTTTTCTGTATTTATTATTTTTTAAATTCATTAAGTTATTGAATTAGTCACTTGATATCTTTCATTGGTTTTGGAAATTTTCCTGACTTATCTTTTCCGTACAGTCCTGCAATGCCAATCATCTCTAGATTTCACAGTTTGATGTCTTCTCAAAAGTCTCAGGTACTCTAATCTTCTAAAAAATATTACTTTTGCTGTCTGTACAATTTCTATTGACATTATTTTACTAATTATTTCTTCAGCTGTGTTTAGTCTTCTGTTATTTCCATGAAAAAATTCTTCAGATATTTTATTTATGTTTTCAAAATTTTTATTTGGTTATTATTTAGTTCCCTTTCTTGAATTTTCACATCTATTCTTCAAGGTTCTGGACCCTGTGCATTTTTATTTCTAATATCTGTAAAGAGTTACTACATAAGTTTTGTCAAATTTTAGAATTGTTTTAGGCATGAGGGTAACTCTTACTGTCTCTGTTGTTGTTGTCCAACCAAGCAATTAACATGACTTTATTCTTAAATAGCATTTTATTTTGCTTTCAGTGATTCTTTTGTAAGCTGAAGAAAATCTACAGTTTTTTATATAATTTCTAGTGGTAATATTGTCACTTATTATTGAGACTGATTCATTACTTTTAAAAATGTAATATTTACTCTCTGTTGTAAATATTTTTTGATTTTTGTTTAATTTTAGATTTTTCTATTAAATTTTATTAAGTTTGGTTTCCTTTCTTCTGAATAGAATGCATTTTTTACTTTATCATAAGCAGTTAAGTTTAATTAAAACATGTATAGAATATATAACAATAGTTGTTAACTGATTTGAACAGAGAAAATAAACTGGAGAAATAAGAACCCGAGGAACACATGCAAGTATAACAAATGATCTCATATTCGTATTATTTCAGTTCCAGAAAGAAATAAAATATGTAATGGGACTGAAAAATTATTGTAAAAATCATGGCTGAAAATTCTTAAATTTGTCAAAAATAGATTTAAAAACTGAGAAATCTGCAACTAGCATGAACTGAAAGAAATCCATATTAAGTCTCATCTTACTCAAAATTCAGAAAATTAAAGACAAAAAATATTGAAAATGACCAGAGAAGTAATGGACTACTTACAGTTGATAAACAGTATGAATGATAGCTGATTTATTTTCAAAAGCCATGGAGGCCAGAAAGAAACAGCATACCGTTGTTCAAGTGCTTAAAAAAATAACCATCAACATGTAATTCTATATCCAATTAAAATATCCTTCAAGAAAACAGTGAGCAGAACAAGTGAGAGCAGAAGAGTCTCGGTGTAGGTTAGCTTTGAACAAGGTTTGGAAGCAACTCATTAGTTAGAAAGGGGCTTTGAGGAGAATGAGCAGGGAAATGGATTCTGGTTTGTTTTGTAAAATAGAGTTCGGGTTTCAATAGATGCTAATTAAAAGTAATATCTTTCAATAAATACATTGTAAAACAATTTCACAAAGAAAGTGATAAATTAAGAAATCTTGGAAAATTAGGGAAAAAGATAGTAATAACAAAAAAATGAATAAATACAATAGATTTCCTTTTTTTCCTTGAATTTAAAAATGATGATTGAAACAAAAATCATGTATTTTTAATGTAGTTTGCAATTATGGAAAACCCTGTGAAGTTTACATTAATATTTACAAAATATTCTCCTTTTATTTCATATATCTACCTGACATCAGATGTTAGTTATTATTGACTATATTTTCTATGCTGTATTTTACATACCCATGTCTGTTTTGTAGCTACCAACTTATACTTCTTAATCAGAATGGCTATCCTTAATAAAGCAACAAAAAAGTGTTGACAAGAATGAAGAGAAAAGGGAATCCTTGGGCACTGTTTGTGAGAATGCAGATTAGTGCATCTACCTTAGAGAACAGTATGGAGTTTCCTCTAAAAATTACAAATGAAACTGCCTTATGATCCAGTGATTCCACTTCTGGGAATATATCCAAAGAAACTGAAAACACCAAATCAAAAAAAATATATGCACTCCAATATTTATTGCGGCATTATTTAAAATAGCCAAGATATTAAAATAACCCAAGTTTCCATCAATAGACAAGTGGGTTAAAGAGTTGTGGTTTATATACACATTGGAATATTACTCAACCATAAAAAAAATGATATCTTACTATCTGCAACAGCATAAATGGACTAGTGAGCATTTACTAAGTGAAATACAGCACATAAGATAGAAATGGTATTTTTTTAAATAAGGAAAGTAGGTATGAGCTTTTGAATCTCAGCTTCCATGATGTTTTATTTCTTTATTGAATTTATTGGTGTGACACTGGTTAACAAAATTATACAGTCTTCAGGTTCACAGTTCTATAACACATCATCTGTACACTGTATTGTGTGTTCACCACCCCAAGTCAAGTCTCCATCCATCACCATTTATCCCACCACACCTTCCTCCACCTCCCTCTGCCCTCCCCCCCACAAACACCACATTGTGATCCATGTCTGTGAGCTTTTTAATTCTTCTCAATTCCTCCACTCCCTCAACATGACCCTCACCCCCAGAAAGCCGTCAGCCTGATCTTTATCTATAATTGTTGCTGTTATGTATTTTAAGTATCTGAACCAAAATTTAATTCATTTCAATAATAATAACACACCCTACTCAGGGTATCTGTGCAGATTAAAAAATGCATTAAATTGTCTAACATAACACCTTAAATTCGGAGCTATTAGATAGAATTTAGCTCTCCCTTTTTCTTCTTTTTTAAAATTTCAGCTTCATGTCTACCCTTTTGACTAGACCCACAGGAGTCCTCTAGAGACTAGATGTGTTTGTTTGTTTGTTTGTTTGTTTGTGTGCACTTCATTTACTTCTTAGCGTCTCTGATCTGAGACTCAAGTTTCTAAAGTATTTTTTTCTTTTTCTTTTTAGTCTGTCAATTATTTTAATAGCAATGAGTCTTTTTTCCTAAAACTTGTTATTTTCTGAACTGTTACTTTCCCACCTGGCCAATAGCTCACAGCTTCTACTTTGCCATTATATCATTGCTGCTCCTATGTTGGGAGGTGGTCTCAAGAGTCAGAAACAAGATTAATGTAATGCAGAAACCCTCTTTCCTCATTTCTCCTTTTTTCTAAGTTATTGCAGTTATTCTCCCATAATGACTGCCAGCACTACTACACACAAATCCATACGTTAGGTAAAAAATAATATTTCTATAATTAATTTTTAGGTAAATAAAACTTGCAATTTTATTCACTGAAAATGTGACACAAATTTGAGTTTTAGTACTATTTACACTTACAAAACAGAAATCCTCTTTTAATACGGCTTGGTGTTACATCTTAAGACAGGTTGGATTGTTCCTCCTCCTCAAAAAGAAAACAAACACAAAACAAAAAACCCTCAAATCATCAAACCAGAATTCATATTTATGTGAGCATAAGAAGGGGAAGGGGTCAAGATTTTCTTCCACATTCAAAATTCAGGAGGGACACCTGCAGAGCCTTCCACATAATTTAAAATCACCCAGTAGTACATTTTTGCATATAGTATACTCACATACTAGTACTGTAAATACATAAAATATATTTGATTGGTACTTAATTACCTTTGTTCATAAAAAATATATGATGTCTATTCTGGATAGTTTATATTTTTGATCCATCATTATATTGACATATAGGAAGGAAATTTTTTCAGGCTTCTTAGCTTTATTCATATGTAATGTGTAATGAACAGTAGAAGAAACTCTGTATTTTTGAAACTCCCAGACATTGAGCATAAAACATATATTAGTTTTAGTCCATAGAGCTCCTAAACATTCTTTACAGAAATGTGGAAAATTACAATAGGAAGAAAGAGAAAAAACAAGTTAGGTAGCTGTGGTATGGCAGCCTGCCAAATAGTTATGACAAGCCTGCACTGTTTACTGTGCAGCAAATGAAACATTTTGCATTGCATTGTACAGAAGTAATTAGGGAGCAGTTCACTAGGTTACTTTAGACAACACTATTTTGAAGAAGCAAGATAAAATCTAGGGTCATTCACATTAAAGGAACTACAAAACTAATGAGGTTCCTATATTACTAATTACATATATATACATATATATATATGTAATGTAATACTTTTTACTTAAAATTCTTACTTCAAAAAATGAGTTTTATTTTTTACTTAAAACGACTAGAAAATATTATGGCTCAGAGTGCAGACACCATAAGACCATATCAAAACAAGTGAAATAAAGGTATTAAATATTTAGTTGATATTCAAACTTACTCAGGGGAGACTCAGTTTTGGTTTTATATGTGATTTACAACCTAACGCATTTTTGAAAATCAAAATGTGAAAACTAATATTGGTGTCGGGGTCTGTTTTATGGATTAAAATTCTATCATTTTGTTCTTTGTTTTCATAAGTTTCTATTTTACCAAAAATATTTACATAATGCAAGTGACATGGATGAATCCTATAATGGGAAAAGAGGAAATTAAAATTTATGAATAGCAGACATCTAAACACAGCAAATGAAAAAAAAAGTAACATAATGAGGTTTCTCCTTTATGGAGATCCAAATCCCTTTAAGGAGCTAAAACAACTGGAAAACAAAACAAAACCAAGAAAACCAACAAAAACAGGAGAACTTCATCATTTCATAAAGTTAGCAAGTATTCTGACTCCAAAAAACCTCCGCTGCCTTGCGGCATACCTCTTCAGGGGAAAGGCTAAGGGAGTAAACCCCGACAGAAAATCTGGAGCCGGAGTCCCTAAGGCGGTTTGACGTTGTAGTCAACACCGGCAACTCCTGCGGCGCACCTGAACCCAAGCTGTATCGACTCCGTCTTTCCCTTGGACCCTTCAGCTGCGAAGAGAGGGGGGGTCTGCTGCATGGGCAACAGCAGACCCTCCATATTACCCTGCCCAGGCTCTGTAGCTTCAGCGTCATCACAAGATGTCGATTCAACACGGGAGGAGACAGATACCATGTCACTCCCGAGTCGGACTGCACAGCCATTCTCGGCGGTGCAGATAGACTCTTAAGAAGCTACACCATCGTCTCTCGAGACGGACGGCTGCCAACGAGCAAGTATTCTGAAATGTTAGCAAAGAAGGAGATAGCTATAGCTGAAGTAGTAAAGTGAGGTCTCATAGATAAGTGTTTTGGCTTTATGCAAAAGTCCTAGTACAATTGGGAATGGAGAGAGAATAGGTCATTGTTACTGGTCAGAAAAGAGCAGGAGAGAAGGTGCTAAGAGTGTGTATGAGAAGGACGGAGGAAGGAGGCAAATTGAAATACCGGACTGTTTGAAAAAGATCTCTACTGCAGGTAGAATAAGGTTCCCTCAAGCTATCCGTGTCCTTATTTTCTGAACCTGTAAGTATATCAGGTTGTATGACAAAGGAGAATAAGGTTGCAGATAGATTTTTTAGGATGCTAATCAGTTGACCTTAAAACAGGGAAATTATCCTGAATTATTGGAGGGAGCCCAATGTTATCACAAAGGTCCCTCAATGTCAACAAGAGAAACATTAGAGTCAGAGAATTGGAAAGAAAGCTATAAGCACAAAAGCAAGATCAGAGATGAGATGTGAGGAGTATTCAAAAGTAATATGTTAACTTTGCAAATGGGAAAAGGGGGCGACATTAGTTTAAGGAATACCGGAAGCTGTAAAAGGTCTAGGAAAAAATTAGTTCCCTAGAGCTTCCAGAAAGTAATGAAACTCTGATGGGGTCTTTAGCTGAATATCAAGACTGTGGAATTCTTCTAATATATAAAAATTATTATTATTATAAGATGATACATTTGTGTTGCTTTATACTATTATTTTGAGGTTATTTGTTCTAGACAAAGTGCCTGAAAGCTCAGCTAGTAATCATTTCAAATGTACAGATCAACAAAAGAAAGTTATATTTTATTGATGGTGTGAAAATGAAATTCAAGAGAAAATAAAGAAAATTATATATTTTTAGGTTAAAAAAAAACAGGGCAAAATAGATAAATTACCAAAATTTTTCTGGATATCAATACCTTAATTTAGTATAAACCCAATGAACACACACTATAAAAGTATAAAACATAGATAAAAATGTTTTATTTAAATTATAATTTCAGATATGTACATATAATATGCATTATATTATTAGTCTTTCAAAGTGTGTTGATATATTTATAACCATTTTTTTAAAGGCATTGCCATGAGAGATAAAATAATAATGTGCCAGTGAGGAAGAAAATTTTCTCCTGACCTCTTAGTTTTTACCGGTAGGTCTAACAGTGAGATAGGAACAAGACAAGTTAACAGGAGAAAAAACAACAACATTAATTTATACTTATGGAGGCCTCATAAAATGGGACCTAAAGAAATGACCAAAGAAATCAGCTCTTATAACTTTAGACAAAGAAACAATACATTTGTAAAGAATATAAAAGACAAAGAAGTTTGGAGTAGTAAATTAGTAAAAAAGTAACAAGGTTTGTTTACACAGCCTTTGCTGCTTTGTATCCCCTATCCCTGGTGGAAAATATGTCTTTACCACCTGATGCAAGGACAGTATCTTTTTATGGTAGACTTATTTCCTGCTTTCAGGGAAACAGAGGGGAGGGTCAGAGTATCTTTGTATGGGCTATTTTTCAAGTAACTTTAAGTTGAAATTATTAATATATCAAAATGCCATATTTGGAGGTGGCAAATATTACTCCCACCTTTGAAATTTCCCAAGAAATTTAATAGTCCCGGAGCTGAGTTGGTAGATTGTTCTGTCTCCCTGAACCAGTCTCAGTCTTGTCAGTAGGACAGCGTAGTTGATGAGCTGTGTTTCATTTTAGAAGGCAGTGATAGAGGTGAGCTCACAAGCTGAGGCCCATGTGGCAAACAATTGAGTATTTAGGAAAGGGCATTTTTATTGAAAAAAAATGCTTAATGAGTATAAATCATATTATAAACCAGTTTTTGAATTTTGAGGTAGCCAGTTGAGATTTCTACATGACAGGGTCAAAGCATTTTTGTAGTTTGAATGTCTCTGATGATGTCCTTGGGTGCTCACTCAAGTAACCTTCCTGAGTGGCCCATACAACAATAGTGACTAAGATTGTCTAAACATGGGCTATTGTGTTGATGTCTCTGAAGTTTATATTAAATAGTCTAGCTTCAGTTAAGGGCTTCGGATAAAAAGGGTGGTTTTAGTTCTCAAAGATTTCAGATCAGAAGAGTGGAAGAAAATTAAGCACGTGTTTGAAGAGCTGTTGACAGATATTTGAGGAAACTAGAAGAGTTTAAGATCCAGTCCAGTTTATAAGTAAACAACTAGAACCTCCAAAACAATGATAAGAACTAGAATCTGATATCTACAATTGTATATTAGAGTTTATGCTGAAACATGATTTTTTCTCTACATTACCCCCATTTTTACCAAAGATAATTATAGTAAAGGTAATTGGTTTATAAAACAAATCTAATTTATTGTATCTGTCCTCATTAACTACATAAGAGGAGCAAGAATAGCAACTAATCATATTGGCTCTTTTAAACTTGTTTTGCTGGAACTTTTCATAAGGAATCTCACATGGAACTTGTAACAGCCTCCTGAGGCCAGGAAACACCAGCCAAGTACTTACCATCAGACTCTGCCTGGAGTACCTATAGATTTGGGTGAATTTCTTTCTTCCTGAGGTCTCAAAAATATCTTGAGGTTCTTAGGTCTGTCAGGAAGTAACCTTATTCAGCTGGTAAGGGTACTGGGAACCCAATTTTTCCAAGGGTCTTTACTTACTCCATAAAGTCAACATTAGTTTCTTAAAGTCATCTTGTCATATCTAAGTCTATGCACATTCTTAACTGTGACATTCTTTTTTTTTTAATGTGTTTTATTGATTACAGTGTTACATTTGTTCCAATTTCCCTTCCCTCTGCTCCCCTCCACTCGGTGGCCCCCCTCCCTCCCCTTGTCCCCCCCTTTTAGTCCATGTCCATTGGTTGTACATATAGTTCTTCTCAACCTCTCTTTGTCTATTCCATTCCCTCCTACGATGTTTCTTAATTTCTATACCATCTCCCTCCCTCTCCCCCTTCCCCTTCCCTGCTGACCTCCCCTCCAATATGTTCCCCATACCTATAGTTCTTTTCCCACTCTCATTGCCTATTTAGTTTGCCTTTGTTTCAATTCACTAGCTTCTGTTGTTTGTTCTTGTGTTGCAGTTTCCATTTTAATGTTCATATTAACTGTGACATTCTAACCAATGCTTTTTGTGTCTTGTTATAAGAAGAGATTCTTTTTGAACTGATGTAAATAACTACTGTGTCATGAAAATATAAAAATACTGATGGAAAGTTTCCAAAATCTGGAGGGATCATCGAGGGAGAAAAAATAGTTTAATTCTAAGTATAAGTTACCAAATTATTGTAGTTATAGTTAGCTTAAGAGAATACATTTCTTTATATCTAGAAACCAAAGATTAAAGTACTAGTAATATTTCAAATAAGTCACAAAAATAGTCATGTTCTTCAGTTCACTTAATAATATTTTACTAATTGTTGTTCACCTTGATTTTTCTGTTAGCAGTTTTGTGAAGTCATTACTTTCTCTATTACTGTCCTATAATTCTAACCTTGAGACCTATATTCTAGAGTACTTGTCAGAATCCTTTCCATGAATATCCTAAGGCTGAAGCACTTTTGTAAGAGCACCAGAGTAAAATTATAATCATCTGTAAATGACAAAAGGCTTAAACATATCTATTTGTTAGAGATTTGATCAGAGTTCATTATAATGGAATTGACAAGGGCATTTGGTTATTGGACAATGCTCCCCATGTAATTTAATATATCAAATAAGTGTAATGAATATAATATCTCTTTTTGTATAAAGATAAAGAACAAATCTTTTGAACTTTTTCAGAGAACCTCTGCAATATCCCTAGAGGTCAAAAAGACTTTATTTGGAATTTCATTTTGGGAAATCTGTCAAAAAAAAAAATCAGAAGATTTGGACATTTGACTAAATGGGGTCACGGATCCTTGTGAAACAATAGTTAATTACCTATTTACCAAAGTAACAATAATAGATTTCAAAGGCAAATATAGAAGAAGATCATTTAGCTGTTAGCAAAATTTAGCTATTTTAATATTGAGAAGATATAGTTTTCATAAGTAACCAAAAGCCTGATTAAGACAATCTGAAGCACAGAACATTATTTTGGCAAAATAAAACTTTGCTTTCTAGGCAGCTTATCCAAACGGCAAAGAAACCCCTTCATAATCTTATCAAGAGTAGACCAATAGTCTGAGAAAAATTTGTTCTTTTGAAAAACACAAAAACAAATTCTAATTTTGCAACAGGTTATTTTTGATATTAAATTTTATTTACTCAAATTTATTTCAATCTTAGCTTGACCACACATTAATATTTCTTCCTGAAGATTCCTTTTATACAAAATTTTTAGAACATTTTTGTTTTGTTTTTGAATTTAAATTTTTTCCCTATTTTTTCTCTTTTACATTTTGCCTCTCTTTAGGACAAAATTACATTCTTTCCCTCTACAGAATGTATTATTATCTATATCTTCTTTTACTGAAAACACACATCCTAATTTTTCTTTTGTCTTAGAAGTTTCCTTTAATATACCTTGTGGTTTTAATTACACATATTAATAAAAATTCTTAACCCTTATAAGCCTTAATTTCTAATGAAAACTATGTACAGATATACCTCATAGATATTGCAAGTTCAGTTCTAAAACATATTAAAAATTGAGTATCACAATAAAGCGAGTCATATTTGCTGTCTTACCTTCAATTTGTGAAAAATATAACATCTGTGAAGTGCAACAGAGTGAAGCACAATAAAATGAAGTGTGCTTGTAAGTACTTATAAACTGCTGCATTCGTTTTTTTAATAGGCAAATTTATGAATACATTTTATAATATTTAGAAGTATGTGCTTCTGCATAGTATATGTTGTTTCTGATGTGGCATAAGACATGTTTATTAGCAGACCCAAATATAGTTAGTTCCTCTTCAATAAGAGGTCAAAAGTAGGTAAATTTAGACTTAAATAGCAATTAACTTGTAAGTATTTTATTTCATTTGGAAATAATACAGACATTTATTGATTTATAATAATTATCATTTAATTTATCTTAGCAAACTTCCAAAAGAAGTTACTAAAGACATTTGGGAAACTACCATACAAACAAACATTACTGAAAAGCTTACCTAAAATCTGTTTATTTCACTGGTATCCATTTAATTTATTTGTTCCCAAAAATCATGTCTAGATTACCTATAAAAACTTTCTCAGACATTTGATAAGGTTAGCCATCATCTTAATTTATTACTTCTGGTTGAAATTTTTTGAAAAGAGGTATAAGAAACTTATATGACTAATAAAATAAGGTAGAATAAAAGCTGTTTATCTGCAATATATTTAAAGTTAATAACGCTGAAGCATGCCTTTTTATTTAACACAAAATATTGAAAGTAGTTTTTTTTGTTTACTGAAATTATGCTAGAATACATGGACTTGAAACTATTTCTAAGTAAATTAAATAGAGCTCTTTTGTAAATTAACTTTAGTAATACTATCTGGAGATAGAAAAGTACCATATCTATAGCATGTGCATATAAAATATATAGGCAGTCAAAGCAAAGATGTCTTAACTCTCATCTAAAAATATTAGCTATGAATCTTCCATATGATAAAACACATTAGTTTGTAAATAATTGTGTCTGGCAGACAAAATAAGTTTACAGTTTAGGTAAGAGAACCTTCCAATAGTTTGTATTTTTTTTTAAAGCCTCTATCTTGTTTTTTTGTTTGTTTTTTATTAGTCTCAGCACATTTTTAATTACCTCATTGAGTGTTTACATTTTAGTTTTTTATTGTTGTTCTAATACAGTTGTCCGAATTTTTCCCATTGTTCTCCTCTGTCCCCTCCGCCCCCCACCCCCCGCCCCCCCACACAGTCAATTCCCACCCAGTTGTCCATGTCCATGGGTCATTTATACATGTTCCTTGACTAGACCCTTCCACTTCTTTCCCCTTCCTCCCCCTTCCCTCTCACCTTCTGGTCTCTCAGTCTGTTCCTTGTTTACATGCCTAGAATTATGTTTTGCTTATTTGTTTGTTTTGTTCATTAGGTTCTTCTTATATGTGAGATCATATGATATTTGTCTTTCACCAACTGGCTTATTTCATTTAGCATAGTATTTTCCAGTTCCATTTATTCTGTCACAAAAGGTAGGAGTCCCTTCTTTCTTTCTACTGTGTAGTATTCTATTGTATAAATGTACCACAATTTTTTTATCCACTAATCTACTGATGGGCACTTAGACTGTTTTGGGCACTTGGCTATTGTAAACAGTGCTGCAATAAACATAGGGGTGCATAAGTTCTTTTGAATTGGTGTTTCAGGATTCTTTAGGTATAATCCTAGCAATGGAATTGCTGGATAAGAAGGCAGCTCCATTTGTAGTTTTTTGAGGAAATTCCATACTGTTTTCCACAGTGGCTGCACCAGTCTGC
The DNA here is from genome assembly GCF_987537825.1 of Furipterus horrens. Lineage (NCBI taxonomy): Eukaryota > Metazoa > Chordata > Mammalia > Chiroptera > Furipteridae > Furipterus > Furipterus horrens. The sequence continues at coordinate 88,054,779 of NW_028327171.1, forward strand.
ATTCCCACCAATAGTGCACCAGGGTTCCCTTTTCTCCACATCCTGGCCTGCATGTTGACCTGTTAATGATAGCCATTCTGACAGGTGTGAGGTGGTATCTCATTGTGGTTTTACTTTGCAAGTTTCTGATGACTACTGATGTTGAACATCTTTTCATATGCCTCTGGGCCCTCTTTATGTCCTCCTAGGAGAAGTGTCTGTTAGGCCCTTTGCCAATTTTCTGTTTGGATTGTTTGTCCTCCTGGTGTTGAGTTATATGAGTTCTTTATATTGGCGATTAGAACCTTGTTCAATGTATCGTTGGCAAATATGTTCTCCTATGCAGTCTGCTCCCTTTCATTTTGATGATGATTTCTTTAGCTGCACAGAAGCTTTTTATTTTGATGTAGTCCCATTTGTTTATTCTTTCCTTTATTTCTCTTGCCCTAGAGGATGTATCAATGAAACTATTGCTATGTGGGATATCTGAAATTTTACTGCCTGTTTTCCTCTAGGACTTTTATGGTGTGGCGGCTTGGTAGAAATTATATCTTCAAGACACATACATAAAATGAATGCAAGTTTTCTCTTATGAGTTTTGGAGTACATTTACCTACTATACAAAGTCTTACAACAATTACTATTAAAAATTTTTTTAAGTGCAGGACCATTGTCTTTACCAATGTTCTGATATTTACAATATCTGAAAATGTCTGAAGGCAAATAGGAAGAGGTCAGAGTGAATTTTGAGTTATTCTGCATCATGCTTTGGTTTTTCTAAAGATTTAAGTTTCAAATCAAGAATTGTTTATTTTAACTCTTATTTTCCTGCATTCCTATAAGCTGTCTTCAAAGAACTTTGCATAGGAAGGCTTGTAGCTGGCAGAGCCTGACTATAAAGCCTAGCAAAGATCTATTCCAGGTGCTTCTACTAAATTTATTTCCTATATTTTAATATTTACATGACTAATTTTGGGCTAGAGATCACACTATAAATATTGTAAGGAATTAGAAGTTAAAAATCAGCATCTAGCTGTTTAAGGAATTTTCTGGGAAGGTAGAATAGTTAAGGTAATTAATTGAGGAGATGGGGCAAGAGTAGAAGAGGAATCTATATGGATTGTAAACTTTATTGTGTTTCTGAAAATTTAGGAAATTCCCTAAGGGAGTCTCTAGAAGCTAGCTGTTATATATCTTTTTGTCTGTTTTTTTTTATTTGGTTTTCCTGTAAGCAATAAAACAATTATTTAAAATGAAATCTATCTAAATTTGTTTTTGTTTCTGTTTTTTTTTTTTTTTTTTTTAATTTAGAAACATTTCCAATTCAGAGGATCCATTGTTTGGCCATTGATGAGTAGGGTTTTCTCAATAGTGACTCAAAACAATAAGCCTTTTTATAGTTTAACCATGGCTTCAGAGGCATCCCAAAGAGCATGAAAAAAAAAAAATCAGTCCTCATAAGCTCAAGAAAGTTTACTCCCAAAGACTGTCTAAGACAGCCTAGACCTTCGCTGCATAGGCAGTAAGGGTGGCATAGTAAAAATGGTATTTTCGGTCTCTCATGAAAACTTGAGAAGCCTATAGTCACATACCAGTTAACTTGTGATATCAGGCCAGTGCTGTTGGAATGGGACTTGAACCAGCCCTGACAAAGCAATAAAGGTTGAGATGTCAACAGTTCTTTTAAGGACTGGAACCCCTTATAACACACCCTCTGAGAGCTGGCATGGCTGAACTAAGAGTGTGCTGCTTGTGTTCAATATTTACCAATAAAAATATTGAAACTCCTATTCCAATTCTCTAAATAATAAATATTTTATTAAATTTGCCTAAAAAATGAAGCAGTAGAATTTGTAGAATGTCTTTCCAACTACAAAGAATCATTTGAATGATCACTAAGAAAGATGTTATATATCCAAATTAAAATATATATGAAATCTAATAATGAGTTTCTTACTGCAAAAGTATTTCTTGCTGTATTTCTGGCTTTACCATCTAATTTTTCTCCTAGCATCTGGTTACAAAATTTGGAAATCAAAATTACGTTAAATGTAAATGGATTAAATGTTACAATAAAAAGACATAAGGTAGCTGAATGGATAAGAAAACATAACCCATATATATGCTGTCTACAAGAGACCCATCTCGGAACAAAAGATATACAGAGGTTGAAAGTGAAGGGACTGAAAAAAATATTCCAAGCAAACTGGAACAAAAAGAAAGCTGGGGTAGCAATATTTATATCACACTACAAAATAGGCTTCAAAACAAAAGCCACAAAATGGGACAAAGGAGATCACTACATAATATATAAAGGAATAATCCAATAGGATGATATATCTCTAGTAAACATTTGCATCCAACATAGAAGCACTTAAATATATATATAAAACCTTAGAGGGCTTCAAAAAAATATATTGAAAACAGCATAGTCATCCTAGGGTATGTTAACACCCCACTGTTAACATGGATAGATCTTCCAAACAAAGAATCAACAAGGATATTGTGGCAATGAACAACACTCTAGATCAAATGGACTTAATTGATATATACAGAACTTTACCCCCAAAAAGCAAAATATACATGCTTTTCAAGTGCACATGAAACATTTTTAAAGGTAGACCACATGGTAGGACACAATACAAGCCTCAACAAATTCAAGAAACTTGAAATCATAGCAAGTATCTTCTCAGATCACAATGGATTGAAATAGAAACCAACCTCAAGGAAAAAACTCAAAAGCATTCAAATACATGGAGACTGAATAACATGTTATTAAATAATGAATGGGTCAACAATAAGATCAAAAAAGAAATTGAAAAGTATCTAGAAACAAGTGAAAATGAATACACAACAACCCAAAATCTATGGAACACAGTGAAGGCAATACTGAGAGGGAAGTTCAGAGCAATACAGGACTATCTAAAGCAGATAGAAAAATATCAAACAAACAGCCTAACCCTACATTTAAAAGAACTAGAGGAACAACAATAAACAATGCCCAGAGAGAATAAAAGAAAGGGTATAATCAAGATCAATGCAAAATTAAATGACATAGAGACTAAAAGAACAATTCAAAGGGTCAATAAATCCAGGAGCTGGTTTTTTGAAAAGATAAACATAGTTGACAAATCTTAACAAGACTCATCAAGAAAAAGAGAGAGGGTCCAAGCAAATAAAATCAGAAATGAAAGAAAAGAAGTTACAACTACACAAATAAAAATGTTTGTAAGAAATTATGAACAACTACATACCTCAAAATTAGACAGCCTGTGTGAAACGGTCACATTTCTAGAAATATACAATCTTCAAAAACTGAATCAAGAAAAAGCAGAAAACCAGAATAGACCAAAAACAACTAGTGAAATTAAAGCAGTAATCAAAAAACTTTTGGCACACGAAAGCTCTGGAACAGATGTCTTCACAGGTAAATGTTATGCAACATTTAAGGAAGGACTGACCCCTATCCTTTGCAAACTATTCCAAAAAGTTCAAGAATAGGGAAGACTCCCAAAATCTTTTTACAAGGCCAGTATCATTCTAATTCCAAAACCAGATAAAGAAGTAATAAAGAAAGAAAATTATAGGCCAATATCTCTGGTAAACATAGGTGCTAAAATTCTCAACAAAACACCAGCAATCTGGATTGAAAAATATATTTAAAAAATCATAGACCATGATGAAGTGGGATTCATCCCAAGGATGCAAGGATGGTACATTATTCACAAATCAGTAAATGTAATACACCACATAAAAGGAAGGACAAAAATAGTGTGATCATAGCAATAGATGCTGAAATAGGATTTGATAAAATCCAGCACCCATTTATGATAAAAAACACTCAGCAAAGTGGGAACAGAGGGAGCATACCTCAACTTAATAAAACCCATGTATGAGAAACCTACAGACAATATTAGACTCAATGGGCAAAAACTAAGAGCTTCCCCTTAAGATCAGGAACAAGACAAGGTTGTATGTTTTTACCATTCCTATTCAACATAGTACTGGAAGTTCTAGCCACAGTGATAAGACAAGAAAAAGAAATAAAAGGCATCCAAACTAGAAAAGAGAAATTAAAATTGTCATTATTTGTAGACAAAGTGATATTGTACATAGAAAACCCTATAGTCTCCACCAAAAAACTACTTGACCTAATAAGTGAATTTGGCAAAATAGCAGAATACAAAGTCAATATTTAAAATCAATGACATTTTTGTACACAAAAAAATGAAATATCAGAAAGAGAAACTAGGGGGAAATCCTATTTACTATAACAAAAACAACAAAATAAATAAGTAAATAAAGTACCTAGGAATAAACTTAACCAAGGAGCTAAAAGACCTGTACTTGGAAAACTGTAGAACACTGAAGAAAGAAATGATGATGGAAGATAACAAATAAATGGAAGCATATACTATGTTCATGGATTGGAAGAATTAACATAATTAAAATGCCCATACTACCCAGAGTAATTAGTAGATTCAATGCAATTCTTATCAAAATACAAACGGTATATTTCACAGATCTAGAACAAATGTTTCAAAAATTTATATGGAACCACAAATGACCCTGAATAGCCTTGGCAATCTTGAGAAAGAGAAACAAAGGAGGAGGGATCACAATATCTGTATCAAACTATACTATAAGCCACTAATCAAAACAGCCTGGTACTGGCATAAGAACAAACACAGAGATCAATGGAAGAGAATCGAGAACTCAGAAATAAACTCAAGCCTCTATGGTCAATTAATATTTGATAAAGAGGGCATGAGCATACAATGTAGTAATAATGATGGTTTCTTCAATAAATGGTGTTGGCAGAATGGGACTGGTACATGCAAAAAACTGAAACTAGGCCACCAAATTACACCATACACCAGAAAAAACTTAAAATGTATAAGACTTAGCTATAGGTTGTGGAACCATAAAAGTCCTAGAGGAAAACGTAGGCAAGAAAGTTTCAGATCACATGCAGCAATATTTTGCTGGTCTATCTCCTAGGGCAAGGGAAATAAATAAAATAAATAAACAAACAGGACTACGTCAAACTAAAAAGCTTCTGTACAGCTAAAGAAATCATCATAAAAATGAAAAGGGAGCAGACTGCATAGGAGAACATATTTGCCAATGATACATTGAACATGTCTAATCTCCAATATATATAAAGAACTCATGTGACTCAACACCAGGAAGACAAACAATCTAATTTAAAAATGGGCAAAAGGACTGAACAGACATTTCTCCAAGGAGTACATATAGAGGGCCCAGAGGCATATGAAAAGATGCTCAAAATCACTAGCCATCAGAGACATGCAAAGTAAAACCACAATGAGATACCACCTCACATTGGTCAGAATGGCCATCATTAACAAATTAACAAACAAGTACAGGCCAGGATATGAAGAAAAGGGAAACCTAGTGCACTGTTGATGGGAATGCAGACTGGTGCAGCCACTGTGGAAAACAGTATGGAATTTCCTCAAAAAACTACAAATGGAACTGCCTTTTGATCCCGTGGTTTCACTGCTGGGATTATACCCTGAGAATCCCAAAACACCAATTCAAAAGAACCCATGTGCACCTTTGTTCATAGCAGCACTATTTACAATGATGAAGTGCTGGAAACAGCCTAAGTGTCCACCAGTAGATATACGAACTGTGGTACATTAACACAGTAGAATACTACACGGCAGAAAGAAAGAATACCTACCTTTTGCTATAATTTAAATGGAACTGAAGAATATTATGTTAAATGAAATAAGCCAGTTGGTGAAAGATAAATGCCATATGAACTCACATATAAGAGGAACCGAATGAACAAAACAAACTAATGAACAAAATAGACATGGAAACATAGAACAGACTGAAAGTGAGCAGAGGGGATAATGGTGGAAAGAAAGGGAAGGGACTAGACAAAGAACATATATGACTGACCCAGGGACATAGATAATAATGTGTGAGTTGACTGTGGGAGTGGGGATGGGATGGCCAGATTAGGGAAAATGGGAAAAAATTGGGACAATTGTAATAGAATAAGAATAAAAAGTGATTTAATTAAAAAAAAAAAAAAAACACCATGAGACACTTACACAGTGGAATATTACTTGGTCGTAAAAAAGGGAAAATATTTTACCCATTGCAACAGCATGGATGAACCTGGCGAACATTATGCTAAGTGAAATGAGCCAGTAAGAGTGAGACAAATACCATAATATTTCACTCATATGTGGAATCTAATGAACAAACTGAACTAAAAGCAAAGTTGAGACTTATAGATAGAGAACAGAATGACAGCTAGGGGAAGGGGATTTTAAGGGGTTTGAGGGTTGAACAAAAGTAAAATGTACTCATGGACAAGAGTGTGGTGATTATGGGAGGGAGGGTTGTATAAGAGAACTAAATGGTAATAGAAAATATACAATTAAAATGTCAAATTTTAATAAAGTAAAATAATGGTTTGAAATTATTTTTATAATAACACCTAAATGTTGCCTGATGCAAAAACCACAGTGGATGAAAGTGAAGGTAGAAAATCAGGCAAAAGTCATTATACTGTAATAGTAGTCTCTTGAAGAAAAATAAAATGCTAACCACTAAGATAAGGCACTATCTGATTAAAGAAATTAAAATACACCTTTTGTTTTTAAAAAACTGGTCTTTAAAAAACTTCTTTTTCAATAATATAAAAGTTAAATTGTAGTTACTCATATTTTAGCGTTTTACAGACATTTTCTTAACAATGAACCAAGTGAGCATACTATTTCAAGAAAAGCAAACATCTGTCCAGGAAGTATCCAACCATGTAATATGAAAAATAGAAACATTTATTGAAGAAGATACAAGAAACATTGTCTCCTTCAAAATATCGGAACATCAAACAGTTCTCCCAATCACCATCAGCTGCCCTGTAATATTTTCCTGAGGCTCATTGATGATCTGAAATCTCTTCCTTTTCAAAGGTGATTTTAGTTTTGAGAAAAACCAGAAGTTGCAGGGTACCAAACCTATGCTGTAGGGGAGTCTGACTCACGTGGGTTATTTGATGTTTTGCCAAAAACTCTGCATGAGATGTGATGCATGAGCAGGCATGGTGTTGTTATGAAGCTGCAACTCACTAGTTGCCCATAGCTGTGGCCTTCTGAATCATCCAAAGTTTCTGCAGAGGAATATTCAAGCTTAATGAAAAATTTATGCAGATTTGTTGCTCTACTATCTCAGTCATTATGAATGCAACAGCCATACAGTACACATGTTTACTCAATGGCACCTACCGTCCCCACTGACTAGTACAGTGAAGTTGTCATTATTCACATGTGTATTCCAGTCCACTCTCCCTGACTGCCAGGTTACACTGATGTCACACAAATCATTTTTGTGATATTAACAATGGTTGAACTTTTTCTAGACAGACCTCATATATCCATATGTGTATGTGCATGTTTATTTAGCACTATATATTAGTTTATTATATTATATATGTTATATGCTTTATATAAAATATATAAAAATAAATGTTAACTGCTATGCAGAAGCTGTATTAGAGGGGTGTTTTTCTGCTAGAGCTGCCATAACAATATACTACAGACTAGGTGGCTTAAAAAAAAGAAATTTATTTGGGCTAGGAGTCCAAAATCAAGGGAATCCAAAACCCCTGATGCAGGGTTATTTCCTTCTGAAGTCACTCTCCTTGGCTTGCAGACAGTGACCTTCACCTTTTGAATATTATGGCCTTTTTCTCTGTGCATGTGCACTTCTGGTGTCTCTTTAATTTCTTATAAGAATATTAGTGCTATTGCAATTAGGGGTCCACACTTATGACCTTGTTTAACCTTAAATACCTCCTTAATGGCCCTATATCTAAGTACAGTCACATTGGGAGTTATAGCTCCCACATATGAATTTTGGGGAAACAAAATACAGTCCGTTACAGGAAGAAAGAGAGACCAATCACAACATTGTTTTTGTTTTTTTTTAAATAATCATAAATAGCATTGGGATTACATGTTTCCAGTAAAATGAAAAGAAGGAAGAAAATCTAAGTGAAAACTAACTTGGTGAGGGGTTAAGTGTGAGAGTGAGGGAATAAATACATTATATGAATTAAAAATAGCATTTGTATTGGCTCTTACATGACAAGAAGTTGTTTTGGGTGTTGTTTTGGGGGTTGTTTTGGTGGGTTGGCAACAAACAAATATTTTAGGTCTAATTCACCTTATGAAGTAATTTAGCTTTATTTTAAATTCAGAGATAAGTGTTTTTTGAGGAATTTTCATAATAAGATTTATAAATACAAAAAGAAATACAGGAAACAGACTTCTCAAAAAAAAAAAATCCCTATGTATAAATAAAGTAGCTTCATTTGGATAGGACCAAAAACAAAATAAAATTTTTGAATGGTTGTCTTTTATATAACAATCCAGACATCAAATGATATGTAATAAAACTGGCAATATTTAATTGGGCACTGGTTACAATTATGTTAAATTTACTATATGTACGAGAGTTGGAATATGCATTATAATAATATTACATAATAATATCATATATACATGAGTTGGTCAGAGACTTTTAAATATTTCAGATCCTCTATCAAAGATTAATTGGTAGGATCACTATGAAAGGTCAAAAAATACCTTACATATTTGTAACCAGTCAATATTAAGTTATAACCAGAAAATTATCCTGTATTATTAAAAATATATGACATTTATATTGACTAGCCCTATCTGTTCGTTTTTGAATATGTGATAATTAGCTGTGAAAGTTAAATCACTTAGTCTTTCTGTGGAAGGAATGTTTAAATTAGATGCTAACAATAATGAGCTTCATCAGAGCAGCTTTTTGGGAGCACAGCAAGGCATATGTCAGTTATAATTAGAATATTTGGACAGGGAACAAAGAGAAAAAGGTTATAACATTGAGGATCATTACAGGTAACTCTGAACTCATCATTCTGGTTAACAATAATAATACATTTACAAATTAAGCTAAACTTAAAATTTTCAACCATAAATAATATTATTCTTGACAGTATAAAACAAAGTTTTGCTTTGTTACTAAATACACCTTCTGTGAAGAGGAGTAGTTAATAAGCTGTTTAACTTAAAATAATAAAAAACAAAGGGTGAGATCTGGGCCATTATACTTTCAAGATGAGATGTGAAACTGTGCACCACTTCTTTTCAAAATGGTTTTACAAGAAAAGAATTAGTTTGGGAATGTTAGAATACATTTGGTTATGGTCCTCCATTTCCATCTGCTGGTTTTCTTCATACTTTTATCTTTTCTCTTTGTTATTTTAAATAAGGGCAAGCTTTATTCTTTTCCTATGAAGGATTTGGCCTTGTCAAATAATTGAAATAACATGGATAGTCTCGTGGAGAAAAGAAATTTGATTCAACTAAATGTGAATCTGTTTTTTCTCAACTTAGCACAACCTAGCACAATTTAATAATTATGAGCACCAAATGTCAGTCATAGTAAAAGCACTCAAGTTTAGATTTCCTTTGATAACAATCCAGCCATTGCACTGTGAATACTAAAATAAAATAAGTTACAAAAATCAAGCTTTTTGCATTAAAATAAATAAGTGGCCTGATAATTCTGTCTGATTAACAAGCCATCAAATTTTATTAAATGTTTAGATGAAAATAAATATTTGTAGACATAATGAATTATGTTTGGAGGAAAACATATTTTTATATATACCAAGGGAAAGACTAAGAACAATAGACAGTCAACCTAAGAGAGAATTTTCTGTGTGTGTGTGTGTGTGTGTGTGTTTACACACATACACATGATACACACACACACATACATAAGGTAAGCAAAAGTAAGTTTACAGTTGTATGTATGTATGAAAAATAATGAGAATAAACTTTCACATACTCTAACTGTAAACCTACTTTTGCATATATGTATATACATATATATTATATATATATACTTATACTTAAAAAAGAAGTCTCAAAATTAAACAACAATTAAAAATAGCATATAATCATATAATGTTAGATCTGGATATTTCCTTACCTTAAATGTCAACTAGATTCTGCTTCTTTCCAAAGTAAAGATTCATCTATTTTATTACTGACACGTTTCCTCACTATCCATTAATGATAATTTTTAAATGTCAAATTTGTGAGGGTATTGTGGTAGAATCTGTAATATTTAGTTTCTTCCTTCCAAGTTAAGTATGCATTTACTGAATTAGTCTCATCAGTAAGAGTAGGCATGTGATCCTGATAATCTCATCTAGTGTAAAGAAATTCATGTGCCCAAACTCTGGATAATAAGACATGTTATATGTTAGAAATAAGTAGTCCTGATTGCTACTGACAGGTATTCATTGACCATGAGAATAAAGCTTAGAATGAAGCAGACACTAGGGATCTGACTGCCAAAAAAGCAGAATTGCAAAAAACAAAGTTGGATCCTTGAAGACATAATGTGAGTAACTCATTTTAACTAATTCTGAAACCTAATTTACCTCTAGATGTTTTGTTATATGAGTAAATATATTTGCTTATCATTTAAGACAATTTGAGTTTAGTTATCCATTTCAGTAATTGCAGATGAAAAATTCCAAATGGTAAACAAACCACCCTCCATATTGATGATCCTTCTTTACATGCTTGTCTCTGAATGGTAGCAACTGTAACTGATTACAATATCTATGAAATCTTCAAATTACTTCATTGCATGGGAATTGTTTTTTGTCACTTGATTGGGAAACCGATCAATAAATGGGATATATACAGAAATGTGACATCCAGATCTTCATCGGAGAAGGACTTAGTGTCCACCTGTAGGAAGTGTGTTCAGCAGACAGCCTCCAGTAGTCAGTTCCCTCATGGTCTATTCAGCTGTAAGAACCTGCCTCACTCAGGGTCCCACCTTTCCCAACAAGGCCTGAATTTGCTGACTGAGCCAGGTAGCACTGAAAAGTGCTTCTCATTTCAGTCTAACACAGAATAAGTCACACAGGCAGCATTTGCTTTAGCATGCCACAACAGATTTGATGAAGCTTTTTGCCGGGCCTTTATCACAGTTAAAATTTCAGACCAATTCTGCTCTCCTCCACCTTATTTTGTTAGCTGATGATCCCTAATATACATCTTGTGTCGATTTCTGTGACACCAAGCCTGAAACATTAGTTTAACTTAGCTATTTTTAGTATATGTTGCCAACTCTAAAGGTACATATTAGAATTTTACGGAGTAACATTTTTTAAGTGGTTTACTTGAAATGTAATTAAGACATATACCAACCTTATGTATCTCATCACTATAATATTTACTGAATTTTCTAGTGTTTTCTATTTGTTTCTTCAACTTCATTAGGATTTAAGCAACATGTGTATAGTTATATATATATATGGTTAATTTTATATGTCAACTTTGTTGGGCCAAGGAGTGTCCATATATTTGTCCAACACTCTGCTGGATATTTGTGTGAGGGTATTTTTGGATAATATTAATATTTAATAATGTAGATTGGTTGTTTCTCTGGAGCACAATGATGAATAAATGCTTGATATATAATAGATGATCAATAAATATTAACTTTTGAAACTAAACAAGAATTTTTTATAAGGAATAAATTTCTGGAGAAAAAAGGCTGGCATAGTATATTTTCAATGAATATCAATTGTACAAAACAATTTATTGATTACTTTACAAAACAAAAGTACTGATAAAATTCAAACACAGCAGATACATTTCCCATTTAATTGAAGGAACATATCTTCTGATTAAGCATGGGTATTTAAAAAAAGAATGTGGTATAAAACTAAAAGGATATTCAGAGTTATTGTCATTAGATAAAGCAATTAGCTACAATTTTTCTGAAACTGTTGAAAAACTTAAATTTCTAATACATAAATGTAAAGCATATAATGTAGAGTTGATAAAAAGAAATGTACAACTAGGTAAGTTATAGTGACACTTTAAATATTTCAACTCACACTGTAGCTAAATTATTATTATTCAAAAATGGGGACAATAAATACATTTAGGTTTTTTTTTTTATATTTGAGAGAGAGAGAAAGATTTTTTTTTTGTTTCCCTCAGTTTATTCATTGGTTGTTTCTTGTATGTGTCCTGACTAGGTATTGAACCTGAAACTTTGGTCTATCAGGATAATGCTCTATACAACTGTGCTAATCTGCCAGGGTCAATAAATACAGTTTGCAATAAAAAATTCATAAATAACTTACTACTGATTATTTTTGAAAAACAAACTTTGAAGTTTTATAATGCAATAGGAAAAAGGATGAATGATCAAAGAAAAGGTTAAAACTATAAGTAAATGTAACTTACATTCACTGTGTCAAGGAATAATATCTATCAGTTTAAAAATAATAATTTAAGAAAGAGTTACAATAATTGTCAGTAGTGTAGAGTGAGCTATAAAAACATGTGTGATGTGATTAGAAGTTGTCTGTGTTATTCAGATAAACGGTAGCAGCATTGATTAGTTTGTGACTTTCTTATGGTAAACATACACGAACATTTATAAGGAATCTATTAATGAATAGGATGGTACTAAAATATGATAATTCCAAACTAAAAAAGGAAAAAAATTGAAATGTGGAAAAAATGAATTCAAAATGGGTAAAAATCAATATGGAAAATATAAATTAGAAAATTCTGTGTTAAAAATAAGTCAAAATGTTGCAATAATTAAAATAAATGCAAATGAATTAAATTTTCTGGTTAACAGAGTTTGTCAGATTGGATTAAGGATATGTCTATATGCTGTTTGTATGAAAAATTATCTAAAATAAAAAAGTACACAAGACAGTATTTAAAAGGATGAAAATATAATACCAGATAAATGCCAAGTGAAAGAAACATGGGATATATTGAAAGCATATAAAAAATTATTCTCACCAGTAATAAAAAATTTTACACTTGATGTACCTCATACATTGGTCTCAAATTTTGAAACTAATCTATATTATCCTAGAAAGGTGAAACAAATCTTTCTCAATTATGAATAACCCAGGAAGAAAAATTATAATAATATGAGATCTATTTTTGGACAGAGGGTAGGGTGGGAAAAAGTGATGGAGAGAAACATTGATGTATGAGAGAAACACCCATTGGTTTCCTGTTGTACACCCCGAACTGGGGACGTGGCCTGCAGCCCAGGCATGTGACCTGACTAATACCATATGATTTCACCTATCAGAGGAACCTAATGTACGAAACAAACAAATGAGCAAAATAGAGCCAGATGCATGGAAACAAGGAAGACTGACAGTGACTGGAGGGGAGAAAAAGGAAGGGGAATGAACAGGAAGGGTCTAGTGAAGGAACATGTATAAATGACCCATGGACATGGACAACAGTGAAGGTATTGATTGTGGGAGCAGTGGATAGGTGGATGGGGCAGGGTGTAGCAACAGGGAAAAGTTGAGACAATTGGGAAAGAACAATAAAAAAGGCAAAAAAATAAAATTTAAAAATAAGTAAATACATTTATTTTGAAATTAAAAAAAAAAGAATATGAGATTTTTAAAATTTACTAATTAATACATACTATTCTCAAGCACAATGAAATGTTTATAAAAATAGGACTTACGAGGACTTCTGCCAAGATGGAGGCATAGACAGACATGCTGCTAAGGAATACTACTACCTCAAAACTAGAAACAACCAGAAGTTCCAGAAAATCAAAGTACATGGAAGTCCAGCAAGCAAAGACATAAAGAAGAAATACTCATCCAGACAGGTAGGAGGGGCAGAACCCAGGTGGAGAGGACACACCATGGTTGTGGCAGCAGCGGAAACAGCAGTAGGCCAGCGGAAAGTGCAGTCACACATTTTTAAAAAGTCAGGAGGGACACTAGGGGAGCATTCCCAGCTCCTCACCAGAGCAGCTCACTGTCCCAGTTCCAGGGAAAATCAAGCCTCATTGCTTTTGACTGTGCAAACCAGTGGGGGTTGAGACAGACACAGAAACTGCCAGTCTCCCAGCACAGTCTGCTTGTTTAAAGGGCCTCCATGGACCTAGAATGTCCGCAGACCCACCCACTCTGGGCACAATGGCCAAGGCAGGAGCAGGGGGGGGGGGGTGCCAGTCTGGTGCAGAAGTGGGAGAAGTACCTGGAAAAGGGGCGAGTGCGGGGCAAGCGGCATTGTTCCTTCTCAGACCCCTCCCTCACATACAGCGCCGCAACGTGGTGAAACAGGTTGCCCATTACTGACGAATCCCTAAGGCTCTGCCCCTTACAATGTAATAGGAATGACAGCTCTACCTGGGACTCGGAAGCAAACAAACACAGGAGACTTCCAGCCAAGATGGAGGTCTAGACTGACACACTCCATCTCCCTCCACAACTAAGAAGGAATACAACTCCTGCAAAACCAGAAATAACCAGAAGTTCCAGAAAATAAATGGAAGTCCAACATATGAAGTTATAAAGAAGTGGTGCTCATCTGGACAGGTAGGAGGGGCAGAGCCATGGAGGAGAGGTCAAGCTGTGCTGTCCCAGGCAGCAGCAACGATCGCAGAAGGACAACGGTAAGCACAAACACCTGTATTTAAGGGGAGGTGAGAAGCGCCTGGGGAGCACCCCCAGCTGCAGACCAGACCTGTCAGCTTGCGATTCCAAAGCCAGGGAAGGCAGACCTCCATTGCCTTGGACTGTGAGGCCCGGTGGTGGTAGAGATGGAGGAGGGGGCTGCCAGTCTCTCAGAGAGTGAATGGCAGGAATCCATCTTGGACCCCCACCCCCGCAGAAAACATCACAGCATGATGAGACGGGTCACCTGGTTGTGACAAGTGCACGGGGCTCCACCCTCTATAGTGTAGGAGGTGTGACAGCCCTGCCCAGGAAGTAAAGGTAAACACAAAACTGTTCAAGATGGCACAGATTATGATAGAAATCCCAGTGACACAGCTGACCAGACAGAAAATTTCTAATCTACGAAGCACCAGATAGAAAATCTTTCTGAGGCACAGTTCAGAGCTTTGTTTATACAAATGCTTACAGATCTAACAGCAGATCTTAAACAAGACAGGGAAGGAATGAAGGCTAAAATGAACAAAACATATGTGAAACTAGTGGTGAGGGAAAGAAAGCCAGGGATCAAATCAACAAATCAGAACATAGGGAAGGAATAAACAGTCAACCAGTGCAGAAAGAGGAAACAAGAAGTGAGGAAAATGAGGAGAGGCTCAGAAACTTATCAAACAGCTATAAACCGGCCAACCTCTGAATCATAGGGTTGCCAGAAAGTGATAAAGAAGAACTAGAAATTGAAAAATTATGTGAAAAAATAATGACGCAGAACTTCCCTAACTTGGAGAAGGAAATAGACTTACAGGTCCAGGAAGTACAGAGAGTTCAAAAAAAACTGGACCCAGGGACAACCACACCAAGACACATTATAATCAAACTGTCAAAAATTAAGGATAAAGAGAGAATCTTAAAAGCAGCAAGAGAGAAGAAGAGAACTAGGTACAAAGGAGTCTCAATAAGACTATCAGCTGATTTCTCAAAAGAAACTCTGCAGGCAGGAAAGCGGATCTCTGCCCGCTGGCAGAGACGGGACTCGACCAAGTGGCATTGGCGCTGAAGGACAGGAGACAGCGTGGTGCTAGCATATCCACAAAAGAACTCAAGACAAAGCGGATAGAGTGATTCTCAACCAACTAGCCAGAAGGAAGATCCTATAAAAGAACATCTGAAATATAACCGAACAGCATAAACAAACGACATAGGGGTAACTCAAGAACATCAGGCTCAGGATATCAAAGAGACTGCACCACTGAAACTCCCAGACCTTCGATAAAGAATATTACACCACAAAGGAGGGAAGTCAAAGCAGACTACCCCCCCCAAAAATAAATAAATATATAAATAAAAACAAAAAGAATCCAACATGGTAAGATGCAAAAATAACCCCTCAATGAAAAGAAAAGAGGAATCCTCAGAAAGAGAGATAGATGAAATAGACATAGCCCAAATGTCAGACATGGAATTCAAAACAATGGTGGTAAAGAAGCTCAATATACTCGACATCCTTAAAATCAACTATGACAACCTTCAAGGAAGTTACCAACAGCTCCAAGAAAATTACAGGGAACTTGCAGAGAACTACACCAGCATAAAAAAAGACATAGAAATTGTTAACAAGAACCAGGAAGAACTTAAGAATACAATCTCTGAACTGAAAAACACAGTAGAATCAGTCAAAAGCAGACTAAACGAAGCAGAGGATCAGATTAGTGAGTTAGAAGATAATGTAGAGAAAAACTCCCAGACAATACAGCAAAATGAAAAACGATTGAAAAAATATGAACAAGATGTAAGGGAATTACAGGATAGCATTAGGAAAAATAATTTAAAGATCATCGGAATACGAGAAGAAGAAGAAAAGGAACATGGAATTGAAAATCTGATAGGAGAAATAGTGACAGAAAATTTTCCGAACCTGATGAGAGAAAAGCTATGCAAGTCCAAGAAGCACTGAGAGTTCCCATAAAGAGGAACCCCCAAAAACCCACTCCAAGGCACATCATAGTTAAAATGGCAACATTCCAAGACAAAGAGAGAATCCTAAAAGCAGCAGTAGAAAAGCAGCAAAAAACATACAAGGGAGCTACGATAAGGCTATCAACTGATTTCTCAACAGAAACATTACAAGCCAGAAGGGAATGGTCAAAAATATTTCAAGCAATGAAAAACAAAGGCCTACAACCAAGAATACTCTACCCAGCAAGACTCTCATTCAAAATAGAAGGTGAAATAAGGAGTTTCTCAGACAAAGGAAGACTGAAAGAATACATCTCCACCAAACAAGCATTGCAAGAGATGCTAAAGGGAGTGTTCTAAGAAAAAAGAAGGAAAAAACAAGAGAGGAGAGGAACAGAGGTACAAAGGGCAATGAATAAATACACGTCAATAATAACCTTAAATGTAAATGGATTAAATGCTCCAATTAAAAGACATAGGGTAACGGAATGGATAAGAAAACAGGATCCACATATTTGCTGTCTACAAGAAACACACCTCAAAACAAAAGATTTACACAGACTGAAAGTAAAAGGATATAAAAAAATATTCCAAGCAAACGGACAGGAAAAAAAAGCCGGGGTAGCAGTTCTCATATCAGACAAAACGAATTTCAAAGCAAGGACAATAAAAAGAGACAAAGAAGGACATTTCATAATACTTAAAGGAACAATCCATCAAGAAGATATGACTTTGATAAACATATATGCACCCAACATAGGAGCACCCAAATACATAAAGCAAATACTAGAAGACCACAAAAAGGATATCAACAACAACACACTCATAGTAGGGGACTTCAACACTCCATTATCAACAATAGACAGATCATCAAAGCAAAGAAACACCAAGGATATACAGGCATTGAACAACACACTAAACCACATGGATCTAACTGACATATATAGAACTTTTCACCCCAAAGAAGCAAAATATACATTCTTTTCAAGTGCACATGGGACATTTTCAAAGATAGAGCACATGATAGGTCACAAAACAAGCCTCAACAAATTCAAGAAAATTGAAATCATATCAAGCATCTTTTCAGATCACAATGCCTTGAAACTAGAAATCAACCTCAGAAAAAAAAAAATCAAAGACACCCAAACTCATGGAGATTGAATAACATGCTATTAAATAATGAATGGGTTAACAATGACATCAAAGAAGAAATCAAGAAATTTCTAGAAACTAATGATAATGAGCACACAACAACCCAAAACCTGTGGGACACAGCAAAAGCAGTCCTGAGAGGGAAGTTTATAGCAATACAGGCATATCTGAAAAGGCTAGAAGAATCTCAAATAAAAAACCTAACCACAATGCTACAAAAACTAGAACAACAACAACAAACAAAGTCTAGGGCAAGAAGAAGGAATGAAATCATCAAGATCAGAGCAGAACTAAATGACATAGAGACTAAACAAACAATCCAAAAGATCAACAAAACTAGGAGCTGGTTCTTCGAAAAAATCAACAAAATCGACAAGCCTCTAGCCAGTCTAATCAAGAAAAAAAGAGAGAAGACACAAATAAACAAAATCAGAAATGAAAGAGGAGAAATCACGACTGATACCTCAGAAATACAAATGATAGTTAGAAATTACTTCAGACAACTGTATGACAAGAAATTTAACAATCTAGAAGAAATGGACAAATTTCTAGAAACATACAACCTTCCAAAACTGAATCAAGAAGAAGTGGAAAGTCTCAACAGACCAATAACAAAGAAGGAAATTGAAACAATAATCCAAAATCTCACGGCACACAAAAGCCCTGGACCGGATGGCTTCACAGGCGAATTCAACAAAACATTCAGGGAAGAACTAACTCCTATCCTCCTGAAACTGTTCCAAAAAATCCAAGAAGAGGGGAAAATCCCAAACTCTTTCTATGAAGCCAGTATTATCCTAACCCCAAAACCAGGTCAAGACACAACAAAGAAAGAAAACTACAGGCCAATATCACTGATGAACATCGATGCTAAAATCCTCAATAAAATATTGGCAAACAGGATCCAGCAATACATCAAAAAGATCATACATCATGATCAAGTGGGCTTAATTCCAGGGATGCAAGGATGGTTTAATATTCGCAAATCAATAAATATAATACATCACCTAAACAGAATGAAAGACAAAAATCACATGATCATTTCAATATATGCAGAAAAAGCATTTGATAAAGTACAACACCCATTTATGATGAAAACACTCAACAAAATGGGAATAAAGGGAGCATATCTTAACATAATTAAGGCTATATATGAGAAGCCTGAGGCCAACATCATACTCAATGGACAAAAACTGAAAGCATTCCCCCTGAATTCAGGAACTAGACAAGGTTGTCCACTCTCTCCACTCCTTTTCAACATAGTGTTGGAAGTCCTAGCCACAGCAATCAAACAAGAAAAAGAAATAAAAGGCATCCAAATTGGGAAAGAGGATGTGAAACTTTCATTATATGCAGATGACATGATAGTATACCTAGAAAATCCTATAAACTCCACTAAAAGACTACTCAATATAATAAGTGAATTTGGCAAAATCACAGGGTACAAAATAAATATACAGAAATCTAAGGCATTTCTGTACACCAACAATAAAATAGCAGAGACAGAGACAAAAAAGAAAATACCATTTACTATAGCAACAAGAAAAATAAAGTACCTAGGAGTAAACTTAACCAAAGAGATAAAAGACCTGCATTCTGAAAATTACATAACATTGAAGAAAGAAATTAAGGAAGAAACAAATAAATGGAAGCAAATACCATGTTCTTGGATGGGAAGAATCAACATCATCAAAATGGCCATACTACCCAAAGCAATTTACAGATTCAATGCAATCCCTATTAAAATACCAATGACATATTTCACAGACCTAGAACAAATACTCCATAAATTCATATGGAACCAAAAAAGACCCCGAATAGCAAAAGCAATCTTGAGACAGAAGAACACAGCAGGAGGAATCACAACACCAGATATCAAACAATACTACAAAGCCACTGTAATCAAAACAGTATGGTACTGGCATAAGAACAGACATATAGATCAGTGGAACAGAATAGAGAGTCCAGAAATAAACCCAGGCCTCTATGGTCAACTAATCTTTGATAAAGGAGGAAGGAACATAAAATGGAGTGAGAAGAGCCTTTTTAACAAATGGTGCTGGGAGAACTGGATAGGGACCTGCAAAAAAATGAAACTAGACCACCAACTTACACCACACACAAGAATAAACTCAAGATGGATCAAAGACATAAATGTAAGCCGTGACACCATAAAAGTCCTAGAGGAAAACATGGGCAAGAAAATATCAGATATCTCACGTAACAATCTCTTCACGGACACATCTCCTAAAGCAAGAGAAATAAAGGAAAAAATAAATAAATGGGATTACATCAAACTGAAGAGTTTCTGCTCAGCAAAAGAAAACATCAGCAAGATGAAAAGGAAACCAACCATATGGGAAAACATATTTGCCAATGACATCACAGACAGGGAACTGATTTCCAAAATATATAAAGAGCTGATACGACTCAACATCAAGAAAACAAACAACCCAATTAAAAAATGGGCAAGGGACCTGAACAAACACTTCTCCGAAGAGGACATATAGAAGGTCCATAGACACATGAAAAAATGCTCAGCATCATTAGCCATCAGGGAGATGCAAATAAAAACCACAATGAGACACCATTTTACACCAGTCAGAATGGCCATCATCAACAAATCAACAAGCAACAAGTGCTGGCGAGGATGTGGAGAAACGGGAACCCTACTGCACTGTTGGTGGGAATGCAGACTGGTGCAGCCACTATGGAGAACAGTATGGAATTACCTCAAAAGATTAAAAATGGAACTGCCTTTTGAACCAGCGACTCCACTACTAGGATTATACCCGAAGAATCTTGAAACACCAGTTCAAAAGAACTTAGGCACTCCTATGTTCATTGCAGCACTGTTTACAATAGCTAAGTGCTGGAAACAACCTAAGTGCCCATCTGTAGATGAGTGGATCAAAAAACTGTGGTACATTTACACAATGGAATACTATGCAGCAGAAAGAAAGAAGGAACTCCTGCCATTTGCAACAACATGGATGGAACTAGAGAGAATTATGCTTAGTGAAATAAGCCAGGCAAAGAAAGAAAAATACCATATGATATCACCTAATACAGGAAACTAAAGAACAACACAAACAAAGGAACTAAATAGAACAAAGAGCAGAATAGCAGTCAATAGGGGGGAGGGGAGAGGGAGAGAAGGGGGATAAGTAAGGGAAGGGATTAGTCAAAGAACCCATATAAAAGACTCATGGACATGGACAACGGGGAGGGATATGATTGCTGGAGAGGAGGTGGGTTGGGTGGGGGAGAGAAATTAGGGGAAAAGGGAACAACTGTATTTGAAAAACCAAAATAAAAAAAAAATAAAAATAAAATAAAAATAAAAAAAAAAAGAAAAGAAAAAACTCTGCAGGCAGGAAGGGACTGCCAAGAAATATTCAAAGTAATGAAAAGCAAAAACCTACAACCACAATTACTCTATCCTGCGAAGCTGTCATTCAGAATAGAAGGGTAGAGAAAGTCCTTCCAGGACAAAACTGAAGGAGTTCATCAGATGCAAACCACTGCTATATGAAATGTTAAAGGGACTTGTTTAGGAGAAAGAGGATCAAAACTATGAACATTAAAATGAAAACTGTATCACAACAACCAACAACAGAAGCTAGGGAACCAAAACAAAGGCAGACTAAGTAGGCAACGAGAGTGGGAAAAGAATTATAGGTATGGGGAACATTATGGGGGGAGATCAGCAGGGAGGAGGAAGGGGGAAAGGGGAAGGAGATGGTACAGGAATTAAGAAGCATATTAGGAGGGAGTGGAGTAGATAGGAAGATGTTGAGAAGAACTATGTGCACAACCAATGGGCATGGATTAAAAGGGGGACAACTGGAGGGAGGGATGTCACTGGGTGGAGAGGAACACAGGGAAAAGAAATTGGGACAACTCTAACAGCATAATCGATAAAGCATATTCAAAATAATTTGATTAGCAAGAAGAAATTGACTTATTGCTTATTCTCTTTCTCTGTTTTGACTTTTTTTGGGCATAGATTGTCATGAAAAATCTCATTTTGCTTTGTTTCTTTATTACTAAATTTTTTAATTACATTTTATTGGTTATGCTATTACTGTTGTCCCCATTTTATCTCCTTGGTCCCCTCTGCCCTGTCCCACCTTCCGTCTATCAATCCCCTCCCTTAATTCATGTCCATGGGTTGTGCATATAAGTTCTTCAGTTTCTTACTGTCCTGTACTATTCTTAACATGCCCTTGTCTATTTTCTACCTACCAATTATGCTTCTTAATCCCTGCACTATTTCCCCCCTTTCTCCCCCTTCTCCCTCCCGCTGATAACCCTCCAGTGATCTCCATGATTCTGCTCCTGTTCCAATTGTTTGCTTAGTTTTTTTATTTGTTTTTCTGTTTATTTGTTTTAGTTGTTGTTGTTGTTGCTTATATTCAGTTGCTGCTAGTTTTCTTCTTTTTCTTAAATAATTCCCTTTAACATTTCATGTAATAATTGCTTGGTGATAATGAACTCCTTTAGCTGTCTGGGAAGCACTGGATCTGACCTTTTATTCTAAATGATAGCTTTGCTGGATAGAGTAATCCAGGTTGTACATTCTTGTTTTCCATCACTTGGAATATTTCTTGCCAGTCCCTTCTAGTCTGCAAAGTTCCTCTTGAGAAATTATCTGATAGTCTTATAGGCATCCCTTTGTAGGTAACTCTCTGCGTTTCTCTTGCTGCTTTTAAGATTCTTTCTTTATCTCTAACCCTTCGCACTTTAATTATAATGTATGCTGTTGTGGTCCTCTTTGGGTCTTACTTGTTTGGAACTCTCTGTACTTCCTGGACTTATATGTCTATTTCTTTTGCCAAATTGGAGAATTTTTCTTTCATTATTTTTTCAAATAATTTTTCAATTTCTTGCTTTTTCTCTTCTTCTGCTGACATCCCTATGTTTTGGATGATGGCATGTTTGGAGATGTCCCAGAAGCTTCTTGTTTTATCTGCATTAAAAATTTTTTTTTGTTTGTTTTTTCTTTCTTTTCTGGTTGAAAGTTTGTTTCTTCCTTTTGCTCCAATTTGATTATTTGAATCCTGGCCTCCATCCTTTTACTGTTTTCTCCCTGTATATTTTTCTTTATTTCACTTAATGTAAACTTCATTTCTTCCTTTATATTGTTGCCTTATTCAATGAACTCTTTGAATATCATGATCACTAGTTTTTTGAACTCTTCATCTGATGGGTTCATTATCTCTGTTTTGTCATTCTTTTTATGAGGTTTTGTTCCATTCTTTCATTTGAGCCATATTTCTTTGTCTCCTCATTTTGGCAGTCTCCCTGTGATGTTTCTGTTTATTAGTTAGAGCTGCTTTTACTCCCTGTCTTAGTAGCATGGGCTATATAGAAAAGGTACTTGTAAATTGTGTGGTGCAGAGCATTAGGTAATTGCCAGGGCAGGGCAAATCCACTTCATCTCTTTGTGGCTCTTTGTGGGAATGGACACCAAGAGGGGACAATTTCACTGTCTTAATTCTGGAGATTTTCCCAGCATGCCCCCCATTTCCAGTAACTTCATACACTTCCTGTATGTGACCAGCATCCTGAATGTGACCAGCACCCTTCCAGCTGCTGCCCTGGTAGTGAAACACATAATAGGTACGTTTATGTATGTTCTAAATGTGTGTAGGCCATTTAAGCAGCAAAAATCCAGCAGTTTTTTTCTGCCACCCCAATGCCCACTTTTTTTGCAGCTAGAGGTAATGGTCATTTATATTCCTGGCTCTGGACCCCTGGGCTGTGTGATCTGACCTAGGGCTGGGACTGCTAGCTCTCAAGGTATCCTTCCCAATTTTTATCCACTGTATATGAATGTGGAACCATCTGTTCCACTACTGCTACAGCCAATTCTCCATGCCACACTACCTCTCCACCCACCTCAGTGACTCTGCCCCTCCTACCCATCTGGATAATTATAGCTTGTTTAAATCCTTGGTTGTTGTCCTTCCATATAGCTTGGTTTTCTTATGGTTCTGGGTGTTGTATTCAGATCAGGTTGTAATTCTTTCTATGGATGCATGAAGAAGTGAAGCATGTCTGCTTACACCTCAATCTTGACCAGAATTCTTTATAATTGAATTTTATAGGTGACATTCTGGTATTCTATAGGAATTCTTGGCCCACTCCGACACTGTCTGTAAAAGGGAAGAGAAGAAATGGTCTCAGTCTATAGTTTATTAAGAATAAATCAATAGTGTATCATGAAAAATAAACCACTTTGCAAATCATACTTGAGTCTCTGTATGCCTTACTCCTTTTCATGCTTTTTTCAATAATTTGAGAATTTGGATAAACATAATGGATTTTACTTATCAGACCCTCTCCAACACCTAAACTTATGTTTTCTTCTTTTTATTTTTTATTTTTATTTTTATTTTTGGTTTTTCAATTACATTTGTACCCTTTTCCCCCAATTTCTCTCCCCCACCCAACCCACCCCCTCTCCGCAATCATATCCCTCCCCGTTGTCCATGTCCATGAGTCATTTATTCAGGTTCTTTGACTAAACCCTTCCCTTACTTATCCCCCTTCTCTCCCTCTCCCCTCCCCCCTATTGACTGCTATTCTGCTCTTTGTTCTATTTAGTTCCTTTGGTTGTGCTGTTCTTTAGTTTCATGTATTAGGTGATATCATATGGTATTTTTCTTTCTTTGCCTGGCTTATTTCACTAAGCATAATTCTCTC
Source organism: Furipterus horrens (assembly GCF_987537825.1). Classification (NCBI taxonomy): domain Eukaryota; kingdom Metazoa; phylum Chordata; class Mammalia; order Chiroptera; family Furipteridae; genus Furipterus; species Furipterus horrens. The sequence continues at coordinate 88,079,107 of NW_028327171.1, forward strand.
TAGTTCCATTCATGTTGTTGCAAATGGCAGGAGTTCCTTCTTTCTTTCTGCTACATAGTATTCCATTGTGTAAATGTACCAGTTTTTTGATCCACTCATCTAGAGATGGGCACTTAGGTGGTTTCCAGCACTTAGCTATTGTAAACAGTGCTGCAATGAACATAGGAGTGCATAAGTTCTTTTGACTTGGTGTTTCAAGATTCTTCGGGAATAATCCTAGTAGTGGACACGCTGGTTCAAAAGGCAGTTCCATTTTTAATCTTTTGAGGTAATTCCATACTGTTTTCCATAGTAGCTGCACCAGTCTGCATTCCCACCAACAGTGCAGTAGGGTTCCCATTTCTCCACATACTCGCCAGCACTTGTTGTTTGTTGATTTGTTGATGATGGCCATTCTGACTGGTATAAAATGGTATCTCATTGTGGTTTTTATTTGCATCTCCCTGATGGCTAATGATGCTGAGCATTTTTTCATGTGTCTATGGACCTTCTGTATGTCCTCTTCGGAGAAGTGTTTCTTCAGGTCCTTTGCCCATTTTTTAATTGGGCTGTTTGTTTTCTTGATGTTGATTCGTATCAGCTCTTTATATATTTTGGAAATCAGTTCCCTGTCTGTGATGTCATTGGCAAATATGTTTTCCCATATGGTTGGTTTCCTTTTCATCTTGCTGATGTTTTGTTTTGCTGAGCAGAAACTGTTTAGTTTGATGTAATTCCATTTATTTATTTTTTCTTTTATTTCTCTTGCATTAGGAGATGTATCCGAGAAGAAATTGTTACGTGAGATTTCTGATATTTTCTTGCCTATGTTTTCCTCTAGGACTTTTATGGTGTCACGGCTTACATTTATGTCTTTGATCCATCTTGAGTTTATTCTCCTGTGTGGTGTAAGTTGGTGGTCAAGTTTCATTTTTTTGCAGGTCCCTATCCAGTTCTCCCAGCACCATTTGTTAAAGAGGCTCTTCTCACTTCATTTGATGTTCCTTCTTCCTTTATCAAATATTAGTTGACCATAGAGGCCTGGGTTTATTTCTGGACTCTCTATTCTGTTCCATTGATCTATATGTCTGTTCTTATGCCAGTACCATACTGTTTTGATTACAGTGGCTTTGTAGTATTGTTTTATATCTGGTGTTGTGATTCCTCCTGCTGTGTTCTTCTGTCTCAAGGTTGCTTTTGCTATTCGGGGTCTTTTTTGGTTCCATATGAATTTATGGAGTATTTGTTCTAGGTCTGTGAAATATGTCATTGGTATTTTAATAGGGATTGCATTGAATCTGTAAATTGCTTTGGGTAGTATGGCCATTTTGATGATGTTGATTCTTCCCATCCAAGAACACGGTATTTGTTTCCATTTATTTGTATCTTCTTTAATTTCTTTCTTCAATGTTACGTAATTTTCAGAGTACAGGTCTTTTATCTCTTTGGTTAAGTTTACTCCTAGGTACTTTATTTTTCTTGTTGCTATAGTAAATGGTATTTTCTTTTTTGTCTCTGTCTCTGATATTTTATTGTTGGTGTAAAGAAATGCCTTAGATTTCTGTATATTTGTTTTGTACCCTGTGATTTTGCCAAATTCACTTATTATATCGAGTAGTCTTTTAGTGGAGTTTATAGGGTTTTCTAGGTATACTATCATGTCATCTGCATATAATGATAGTTTTACTTCCTCTTTCCCAATTTGGATGCCTTTTATTTCTTTTTCTTGTCTGATTGTTGTGACTAGGACTTCCAACACTATGTTGAATAGGAGTGGAGAGAATGTGCAACCTTGTCTAGTTCCTGAATTCAGGGGGAATGCTTTTAGTTTTTGTCCATTGAGTATAATGTTGGCCTCAGGCTTCTCATATATAGCCTTAATTATGTTAAGGTATGCTCCCTCTATTCCCATTTTGCTGAGTGTTTTCATCATAAATGGGTGTTGTACTTTATCAAATGCTTTTTCTGCATCTATTGATATGATCATGTGTTTTTTGTCTTTCATTTTGTTTAGGTGATGTATTATATTTATTGATTTGCGAATATTAAACCATCCTTGCATCCCTGGGATGAATCCCAGTTGATCGTGGTGTATGACTTGTAGGTTTATGGTTAGGTTTTTTATTTGAGATTCTTCTATCCTTTTTAGATATGCCTGTATTGCTATGAACTTCCCTCTCAGGACTGCTTTTGCTGTGCCCCAGAGGTTTTGGGCTGTTGTGTGCTCATTATCATTAGTTTCTAGAAATTTCTTGATTTCTTTTTTGATGTCATTGTTAATCCATTCATTATTTAATAGCATGTTATTCAATCTCCATGAGTTTGGGTGTCTTTGATTTTTTTTCTCTGAGGTTGATTTCTAGTTTCAAGGCATTGTGATCTGAAAAGATGCTTGATATGATTTCAATTTTCTTGAATTTGTTGAGGCTTGTTTTGTGTCCTATCATGTGGTCTATCTTTGAAAATGTCCCATGTGCATTTGAAAGGAATGTATATTTTGCTTCTTTGGGGTGGAAAGTTCTACATATATCTCTTAGGTCCATGTGGTTTAGTGTGTTGTTCAATGCCTGTATATCCTTGGTGTTTCTTTGCTTCGATGATCTGTGTATTGTTGATAATGGAGTGTTGAAGTTCCCTACTATGAGTGTGTTGTTGTTGATATTTTTCTTGTGGTCTTCTAGTATTTGCTTTATGTATTTGGGTGCTCCTATGTTGGGTGCATATATGTTTATCAGTTTTATATCTTCTTGATGGATTGTTCCTTTAAGTGTTATGAAATGCCCTTCTTTGTCTTTTTTTATGGCCCTTGCTTTGAAATTCGTTTTGTCTGATATGAGGATTGCTGCCCCAGCTTTTTTTTTCTGGTCCGTTTGCTTGGAAGATTTTTTTATATCCCTTTACTTTCAGTCTGTGTAAATCTTTTGTTCTCAGGTGTGTTTCTTGTAGACAGCAAATATGTGGGTCCTGTTTTCTTATCCATTCCGTTACCCTATGTCTTTTAATTGGAGCATTTAATCCATTTACATTTATGGTTATTATTGACGTGTAGTTATTCATTGCCCTTTGTACCTCTGTTCCTCTCCTCTCTTGTTCTTTTCTTCTTTTTTTCTTAGAACACTCCCTTTAGCATCTCTTGCAATGCTCGTTTGGTGGAGATATATTATTTCAGTCTTCCTTTGTCTGAGAAATTCCTTATTTCACCTTCTATATTGAATGAGAGCCTTTCTGGGTAGAGTATTATTGGTTGTAGGCCTTTGTTTTTCATTGCTTGAAATATTTTTGACCATTCCCTTCTGGCTTGTAATGTTTCTGTTGAGAAATCAGTTGATAGCCTTATCGTAGCTCCCTTGTATGTTATTTGCTGTTTTTCTCTTGCTGCTTTTAGGATTCTTTCTTTGTCTTGGAATGTTGCCATTTTAACTATGATGTGCCTTGGAGTGGGTTTTTGGGGGTTCCTCTTTATGGGAACTCTCAGTGCTTCTTGGACTTGCATAACTTTTTCTCTCATCAGGTTCGGAAAATTTTCTGTCACTATTTCTCCTATCAGTTTTTCAATTCCATGCTCCTTTTCTTCTCCCTCTCTAATTCCGATGATCCTGATATTATTTCTTCTCATGCTATCCTGTAATTCCCTTACATCTTGTTCATATTTTTTCAATCGTTTTTCATTTTGCTGTATTGTCTGGGAGTTTTTCTCTACATTATCTTCTAACTCACTAATCTGATCCTCTGCTTCGTTTAGTCTGCTTTTGACTGATTCTACTGTGTTTTTCAGTTCAGAGATTGAATTCTTCAATTCTTCCTGGTTCTTGTTAACAGTTTCTGTGTCTTTTTTTATGCTGGTGTAGTTCTCTGCAAGTTCCCTGTAATTTTCTTGGAGCTGCTGGTAACTTCCTTGGAGGTTGTCATAGTTGTTTTTAAGGATGTCGAGTATATTGAGCTTCTTTACCACCATTGTTTTGAATTCCATGTCTGACATTTGGGCTATGTCTATTTCATCTATCTCTCTTTCTGAGGATTCCTCTTTTCTTTTCATTGAGGGGTTATTTTTGCGTTTTACCATGTTGGATTCTTTTTGTTTGTTTTTATTTATTTATTAACTTGTTTTTTTTGGGGGGGGTGTTGGGATGGTCTGCTTTGACTTCCCTCCTTTGTGATGTGAGGTTCTTTATGGGAGATCTGGGGGTTTCAGTGGTGCAGTCTCTTTGATATGCTGACCCTGATGTTCTTGAGTTAACCTTTATGTCGTTTGTTTATGCTGTGTGGTTATATTTCAGATGTTCTTTGGTAGGATCTTCCTTCTGGCTCGTTGGTTGAGAGTCACTCTATCCACTTTGTCTTGAGTTCTTTTGTGGAGATGCTGTTAAAAACATAAACACACAGCCCAGGCAGGAGACCCACACCCTCAAAAAATATCCCTCACCCTCTATCCCGCTATCGTTAGCCAAGGAGCCCGTATTAATATAAATGTAAAGAGATTAGAGCTTTTATACTATAAGAAGAATAGATAAGAATTGTTTTGGGGGAGGAAAAATATACTTTTTGATAGAGGGGGTGATAGATTAATAATAGTTGAGACTATGCAAGCCTGTAGGTAATATTTACATTGTATGTTAATAAAAATAGAAGAAAAGGATGGAAAAATGCATAATATAGTAAGAAAGTGGGATTGTATTGTATTGGGTTTATATAGTAATTATATTCTATTATTTAGAGTGATAGGGGGGCTAAACTAGACACACGAACAAACAAACAATGACCAAAGAGAAAGGATGTGAAGGAGAGGTTATATGCAACACGTTAGAGATAAAATTTGTTTTTCTTTTTGGAAGGGGAGAAAAAAAATAAAACAAGAATAAAGAAGAAAGAAAAGAAGAAAGAGAGAAAAGAAAGAAGAAATAAAGAAGAAAGAAAAAAGAAGAAGAAAATAAAAAATAAAGACCCCCCCCCCAAAAAAAAATGCAAGAAAAAAGAAGAAAGAAGAAGGGAAGGAAGAAGAAAGAGAGAAAAAAAGTTAAAAAAAATAAAGGGATGTTTTTACTTAGTTTAGCCTTGGTGTGTTGTCTTCTTTTTCTGCGTCCGCAGCTGGTCTAGCGTGGCGGTTCAGAGGTTCTTGTTTCTTGCAGCAATGGTGTGCGCCCGCGGTTGCCACAATGGTGTGCACCCACAGTTGCCAGCACTGCGAGCTCCCTTGCTGCCCACTGGAGCCAGCTGAGGTATCCTTGTGCACGTGCCCCTGCACTGGCGGGGCGGCCAAGGGCTTGTCCCGGGATTGGCATCTATTGTCCCCGGGCTGAGGTGTTTTCACGCTCTTGCGCCCGTGCCCTTAGTCCCGCTGAGGCTGAGCTCCAGGATTTGGTCTCTCACCTCTTAGGGTGGGGCCGCGGACACTTGTGCTCAGTGGAATTGAGCGTCTGTGAGTCGCTGCCACCCGCTGTTCCTGTGCTGCAGCCGCCCGCCTTCCCTCACCCATCTGGGCCGGCACGAATAGAGCCTGAGCTAGTGGTCTGCTCTCCGGCCTGGGGCCCGGCACCCACTGGAGCTGGCCAGGGGTATCTGCGCACGGTCCTCTGCGTGTTCAGTGGGCCCTCCCTGTGCCCGTTGGGGCACTGATCTTATGTCCATTGGGGAGTGTCCAAGGGATGCCTGGACTCACTGCCCCATGCACCTGGGCCAGTGAATGAGGGCACTTCCCTATGTGCGCCCCCGGGACCCAAGGGTAGGGTTGGGGAGTGGATAAGCACGCCTCTGCGCCTGTGCTCCTCAAGAATGGCTTACCACCCCCAAACTTTCCTCCCCTCTCCATCGTCCAGTAGAGAAAAATATAAAGGAGAATTATGTTCTTACTTGCCTGGCAGCACGCTGTCTCCTGTCCTTCAGCACCAATGCCACTTGGTCGAGTCCCATCTCTGCCAGCGGGCAGAGATCCGCTCTCCTCCCAACTCCTCTCCAGGGCAGCCTGTGGTTGCCAAAAAGCCTTTGTGTACTTCCAGCTGCAGCTCGGGCAGCCGCCCCAGTCAGGAATCCCGTTTTGTCCCCTTTTCCTCCGCTATCCTCACTAAACAGGTTGTTCCCAGATGGTTTTTCTCTAATCCAGCAGTGCCAAGGCTCGACTCCTCCCAGTGTCCAGCTGCTCACTGAGATGTTCTGTCTACAATTAGCCCAAACTACAGATGGGTCTCGGGAGCCTGAAAGCGCAGCCTCCCCTCACTCCTCTGCCATCTTCCTTCTCTTGTTTTCTTCTTTTTAAATTATCACTTTTTGCAATAAATTTGTGCCAATATTGCTAATATTGTATTTTTCATTATTTATGTCAAATAGCTTTCAATTGCTCTTCCAAATTGGCTTTCCAGAACAATTCCAGTTTTGTATAAAAAATTAGTTTATCATATTTACATTATACTTAAACTACTTTTTATCATAATATATATGAGATTATATTGCACGTTTATGTACATGTTTACTGTTTATATCACTCAATGTAATGTAACATTAATGAAAGAAGGATGTTTTTCTTATTGATATTTAAACCCTAACACTTAGTTCAATGCCTGGTGCATTATTGGGAAACCCATAAACATCTGTTGATGAATAGCTTTAACCTTTATGCTAAAATTAAAAACAAAAACAAAAACAAAAAACTTTCTCAATGAGTATCAATATATATGAACTATCCAGTGATCTACGACAGGGAATGACAAAAATATCATTGGGCCAATGAGGTAATTTTTCATGAGTTTGAAATACCAGGGATAGGAACTAATTAGTTAATTAGCAACATAATCCAAAACTGAAAATTGCTATGAACTGTACTTAAACTTCTGAGGTATCATGGAAAGCTAAAATTATATGTTAAACCAACACTGTTGAGTAAGTCATGAGGCATTATAAAAATTACAGATTAGGGGAGAGCAAGGAAATAAAGAAATTGGTACATAGAGGTATTAAAACAGACATATCCTATAATGCAGATGAAAATATGAGAGTGTAAATTCTTCCTATAATCGTCTCAGTTTCTTACAGGTGTCTATTTCTAGTTTATGTGTCAATCATTAACACATAGTATTTTACTCTTAAGATTTCAATATATATTTGTTTCCCGTTGGGGGAAAAGAAGAATCAGCTAGTGGGTAAGGCATTGTCCTTAACCAGAGCAATTCTATTCCACTACAAACTCAGAGGCACAGTGAACCAAGATAGTAGCGGGGTAGGTGAAAGTTACACTCACTTCCTTCCAGGACCAAACTGGAATTACAACTAAAATATAGAATAATAACCTGAATAACAAACTGAAGACTAGTTGAACAGAAGTCTCATAACCAAGGATTTACAGAAGAAGCCACATCAAGACTGGTAGAAAGGACAGAGAGGCAAAAAAGGGCTGGCTCTACACCCCCTGTGGCACTTAAGAATCTGGAGGGATATCTTAGCTGCAAAGGTTTCCCCTGAGGAGCATAGTGTCTCAATCCCATGCTGGGCTCTGTAGCCCAAAGCAAGAGAATCATGAAGAGGAGCCTACATAACAACTGGTTGTGAAAATCTGTTCATGGAATTCTGTCCATGAGGGAGAGACAAAAGTTTGTAGAAACCTAGGTGCCCTCTTAAAGGACCAGAACACAGTATCTCATTCACAGACAATCACTCTGGGCTCCTTTTTAGGAAGGATGAGTGCACTAAAATTGTATGAGGAGAGACTGGATTTTGTAGCTCCAGGGAAAAATCTGAAGGGACAGACACCAGTGTTTCTGTGCTGAGTCCCTAACCTCCACTGCAGATACCATCTTTGTTGGATGAAGCAGTCCCCTCCTTATGGCATCAGCCTTGGGAAAGACAGGGCTCCCAGTCCCTAGGTTTCCTGTCTCACCACCCTGCAGACATCACACTGTGCTAAGTAGTCAGCTGTCTGGGCAGGGTTGTGGAGGTCTGGGAAGAATCAGGGGGTGTCAGTAATGGAGTTTGTGGCTTTGGGATGGGGTCACTCCCCCAACTTCTCCTGGAACCTGACAGGCATCACCCTTTGACAAAAGATCTACTAGCCCCACCTCACCGTATGGAGCTCAATCTCTCCAGAAGGTCCAGGAAGAATCAGGAACAAGACTGAATTATGTGACTCTAGGTTGGGGGCCATTTTTCCCTTACACTCACAACTGGTGCAGAGCCTTTTCTTCATGTTGACAATTTTTGATTAATTTGGGCCCAATGATCTCGCTGGCATCTCCCTAATGACATCCTGAGACCCTGCCCACAGGGAATTTGCTGAGTGACCTCAGATCCATCACTGGCATAGAGATTGAAGCTGTATCATTCTGATAAACATCACATACCCCTACATGGTGTTTCACTGATAACCTCCTTCATGCAAATTGCATACAACAAGAGGCTTTCAGTGACTGGTAGCCATTAGGTGGAGGCAAGTGGAGATAGATCTTGAAGAGCCTGGGTGGGGCCTTTTGCTCCCTGGCTCCCTGGTCCGGTGTTGTTGAAAGCTGGCCTTGGTGTGCAGCTTGTCTTTTCCCATGCACACCCAGGCCCAGCAGAAGTGACCACAAACTGTGGATCACTTTACAGTTCCAAACATGTTACCCAGGACCAGTCACAGGAAACAGCTGACATTGATCTACACCAGAGTCCCTCCCAAGAGGCCCCAGAACCAACATATCCAGTGGAAAGTTTCAGACAATATCAGAGCTAGATCCAATTAGCTCCACAAGCTAAATATCCAAAAGGAGATCTTGACAGACATCAGACCCTGCTGACACAAATTTCTCTTCTTGTTGTCATCACCCACATAGCAGCTCACAGTCAGTCATCCTGTAGGTCAACCCCACACATAAACAGGCTAACAATACTCAAGACTCAGTTACAATGGAGGGCTCACATAACTCACAAAATGGACATTTCTGGAGTATCCAGCTCTGGATAGTGTCATTCAGAACCACAAACACCTACTACATAAGGGCTCCCTAGCAAGAGTGGGAGACAGCAAATCCACCTAATACATGGAAATAAACACAAAGAAATAGTCAAAATGGGAAGACAAATAAACATGCCCCAAATGAAAGAACAAGAGAAATCTTCAGAAACAGAACAAAACGAAATGGTAGCAAGCAATCTACCAGATATATAATTTTGAAAAATGGTTATGAAGATGCTCAAGGAACTTAGTGAGAACTTTGAGAGCATGAAAAAGGACATAAAAAGCATAAAAAATAACCAGTCAGAAATTAAGAATATAATACCTGAAAGAAAAAATAGACTACAAGAAATTAATTATAAGTTATAGAATGCAGAAAATTGAAACAATGATTTGGAAGACGAGTTAGCAGAAAACACCCAATGAGAGCAGAATAAAGAAAAAAGAACTTAAATTATGATACATTAAGGGACTTTTTGGACAACATGAAACAAACAATATCTACATTACAGGAATACTAAAAAGGGAAGAGAGAGAGAGAGAGAGCAAGGGATGGAGAACCTATTTGAAAAAATGATGAGTTAATCTTCCCTAACTGGGCAAAGAAAAAAGACAAAGTTCAGGACGCACAGAGAGTACTCCCCAAAAAATGAATCAAAAAGCCCTCTCTGAAACCATCATAATTAAATGCCAAAGGTAAAAGAAATAGAAGACCTTTCAAAAGCAACAAGAGAAAACAATTAGTTACATAGAAAGGAGCTCTCATAAGACTCTCAGTTGATTTCTCAATAGAAACATTTCAGGCCAGAAGGGAACAGCACATAATAATCAAAGTGATGAAAACGAAGGATTACAAACAAGACTACTTTGCTCAGTATTATTTTTAAAATTGAAGAAGAAATAAAGAGCTTCCCAGACAAGAAAAAGCTAAAGGAGTTCATTACCATCAATTTAGTATTACAGGAAATGTTAAAGGTTCTATTTTAAGATGAAGAAAGAAAAAAAAAAGAGAGAGAGAGAGAGAAACAGTAATAAACAATAAAATGTAATAAATACAGACCTATCCATAATTATTTTAAATGTAAGTGGGTCTGCCTCAGGCCTCAGGTCAACCTGTAGTGTGTTGATTCTTCACTTAATGTAAGAAAGATTCCACAACATGAATCCAGGTAATTTTGACAATTTGTTTATTAAAGCTGGGGACCTACGATAGAAAAAGTAACAAGAGAGTGATAGGAGAGAGCCTAGGGAGTGCGCTGCTTTGCTCCCTAGTAATGTTCTAGGAGAGGAGTGAACAAAGGTTCACTGGGAAGTTGTAGAAAAGGGGGGCCCTGGGACACAGGGTCAGGGGGTATTTCTGGGTCAAGCTGCCACTGCTCTCTGCTCCCCTGGCTTCAAATCTCATGGGAACCCTCAGAGCTTAGGAGGAACTGAAAAGTCTGGGCCCAGAAAGGGGATGGGCAAGCTCTAGAGGGAGCTTGGCCTGTGGCTTTTTATCTTCCTGCTGTGGGTGAAAACCTTAGGGCGGGATTTCAACAAAATATTCATCAGCTTTCTAAGTGCATTTTTAATATGCTGATACATCAAAATAAATGCATAGAGGGGTTTTGGGAATATTCTCTGGCTTGCTATAATGTTTTACTTTTATCTTGGGTCTCTCTGGCTTTTAATTTTCTTTTTTTTTTAAATTTATTCTCCTGATTTCATCTGTCCTTCGGTTTAGCTGGCACAAATGACATTAATCGGGTCTCTGTTCTCTATTCCCAGACCACAGAGATTAAAACTATGTATTCTGTGGTTAGGGAGGAGAAGTGTAAACCATTTGTACTCAAGTGTCCTTGGTTAGGGAGGATCAAGTCTTGCAATTCACCAGCTGGTTGTAAATTGTTCAAACTGTCGGGCCTTATTTAATTTTCTTGTCTCAGTTTCCCCATTTTACTAGCTCAGAATTCTTCCTGGCTTTCTACTATTCTGTCACAAAAGTACATTCAAAATTAGGTAAATTTAGGAAAACTATTAAAAAATGAACTATTTATTATCAAAAGTGTGAGCAATGCTGAAAGAAATAGATTTTTTAAGTCTCCTGTGGTTGAGGATTCCAGTGCTGGAAACCACAGGAAATCAGTGCACTCAGGCCTGAAGAGGAAAAGCGACTTTAGAGGAACCGGGAGAGGGTAGTGGCAGATATAACAGAGACCAGCTCATCTGAAACTGTAGCTTTCTTTGATGGTGTGTAGCCACCACATCATGGCCGAAACAATCAAAACAACAGTAAAAAAACCCTTGATGCTATGTTATTTTTTGCCTTTTTCTCTTATTGAACATCTAATCTGTTTATAACTACTCTAGGCTTTACTGTCAAAAAAATAAGCAAAATCTGTCTATAATTTACTAATTCATTATTCCACTTCTAACTTGCTGCCATAATTTCCCAACCCATTTCCCAATTCTGTCTTTGAGACCTTAAAGTCTATTCTTAAAATAACAGGAAAATTTCAAAGGGAAAAAAAAAAAAAGAGTAGATTATGTCATGTCATATCGCTGTTTCAAAAACCTTCAATACTTTTCGAATGCAGTACTGTGTTCTGAGATTTTGGGATATATTATGTCTCCTACAGGATCTGCTTCTCCCTCCCATGGTCTCCCCACTCTGACTTTGTTTACTACTTTTTCCTTGTTCAGTCTACACCCCCCACACTGGTTTGACTATTATTCCTCTAAAAATCCTGATATTGGCTTGCCTCAGGAAATTTGCAGTTGTTTTTCTTTAGCCTAGAATATTCTTCTTCTTTGTAAATATAGATTATTTTGCTTTCTTTCCTAGCTCAAAGTTATTGTTCTCAAAAAGGCCTTCTCAACCAGCCTTCCTGTTCTTTTCTCCATATATACCACCTGGCACATATTGCTTTGATATACTGTGATTTTATTTTATTTGTTTATTTTAATTTATTTTATTATTTTCTCCTGATTTTTTAATGTAATATCAACAAGAGGAGAGAGTTGTGCTACTTTTTTTGCTATAATTCAATAAAAGCATCCAGCATATAGTGCGCAATAAATATTTCTTGAATAAATGATTTCTTTTATTTTGTCTTTGCTTTTGGTTAATCAGATTTACTTTGCCAACATTAGATTTCATTGACCTAGAATTTCATATAGATAAAAATCAATCTACATCCTTTTGGACCCAGCTTCCTTCAGCATATTTTTGAAATTTATTTATACTGTTGAATAGATTAGTAATTCACATATATTGGTGAATAGTATTACTTTTGAGAAATGTATTACACTCAATGTGTCCATTCTCCTATTAAAGAAGAGAAATGTGTTACCTCCAGTTTGAGTCTACTGTGAATAAATTAGTAGGATTATATATGTCTACAGTATTTTTGGTCATATATATTTTTTCTTCAATAAAAACATAGAAAGTAATTTGCTTGTTTTTAAGAAACTGCTAAACCATTTCCAAAGTTGTAGCATTTTGCATCCTCTATGAGAGTTTTGGTGGCTTCAAATTATTGCCAAACAATTTTTTTATCTTTATTTATTCTAAATTATATATAATGTTTTCATATTGTAATTTCAACTTACACTTCTAAATTAAATTATGAGGTTTGACCTTTCTCATGGGCTTATAGATGATTTGTACACATTTTTTATAAACTGTCTCTCTTGATGAAATAACTGTTCAAGTCTTTTGCACATTTTTATTGGATATTTTATTAAAGACTTTAAGGAGTACTTTATGTAGTCTGGATTTAAGTTATTTATTAGAAATTGCATTAATAGTGTTTCCAGAACTGTGGCTTATCTGCCAATTTTTCTTAGAAATGTCATTGGAAAAGCAGGGTTTTAAGAAATGTATTTAGAAGTCCTATTTACCTTTTTTATTTATTATACATTTAGTGTTTTCTGCAGCTTGATTAATAAATTACTGCCTGTCCTAAGGTTACAAAGATAATTTTTCTCAGTTTCTTCTAGAAACATTATATTTTAGCTTTTATGCTTAGGGCTATTATTTATTTCAAATTAATTTTTGTATATATGTGAGGTATAGATTGAGGTTCATTTTCCCCCCTGTGTATAGTCAGTTTTTCTATCACTGTTTTTAATTGACTTTCTTTTCCCCATAGAATTGCATTGACAATTTTGTTGGAAACAAGTTCACCGTGTAAATATAGGAGTATTTCTGATTCTCTATCCTCCTTTGTTGATTGCTTTGTCTGTTCTTAGAAAAATACCACAATTTCTTGATTAACATAGCTTTATATTAGCCTTTTAAGTAGTGTTATTACTCAGTAAATTTCTCTTTTTAAGACTAATTTGACTATTTAAATTTTTGAATTAGATGGTCATTTTTCACAAAGGAGAAGTATGCTAAGATTTTGATTGGAATTGTATTACTCTTATAGAACAACTTATGCAGAATTGGCACCTTAAACAAATTTGAATTTTTCATTTCATGAACAGCATGCATCTCAATTTTATTTGGATTTTCTATAATACATCTTAGGATGATTTATAGTTTTCAGTGTATATGTTTTTCATATTTTGTGACACCTGTTTTCCAATGACTAAAAACAGTATTTAATTTTTTTTTTCAGTTTATAACACCCTAAGTGCAAGGCTTATCTAATACTGTGACTATAAGGTGGAATCAAAGGTTTCTTTTGCTAGATTTTTAAATTTAATTTTAATTGTTTTACTTATATTCATTTTACCTATGTCAAACACCAACCTCTTATCTTTCATATATTACTTAATGTACACAAACCTTGTTCACATTCCAGTTTCTTTATAGCATACCCTATACAAAAACAGTACCCACCTCCAACACCATGCCATTGATAATTTGTCAGTCGCCTATCAAACTTTCAGAACTAGCCGAAGTTGAGTCAAAGCCCTGAGACATGAATGACCTTAATATTCCATATTCCACACTCAATCTTCATAATAACGTTACAAACCATGAGATTTAATAACTGATCCCATAGAGCTTCAAACTCTTTGATATAACTATATCCCCATTTCTTAACTTCCTATATTTTCTTATTTTGCCAAAATCAAAAAACACATATTGAAATTGATTTGCACTTAATTCACAGGGTAAGTATTTAATATGTATTTGCTGAATTAATTACTACCCTTTTTAATATAAACTATTGATTGGATGAAAAAACCATTTCCCAAATTCCTTTTAATAGTGTAATTCAAAATCACTAGATATACGGTCTAGTTTTCTTTCCACTTTAACATTATTTACTACAAATTATGAAAAGAAGTAGTAATCAATAAGTTTCACAAGTATTGACATGTTTTCCTTCCATTTTAAGAAGACAGAATACTTAATATATATATATGAAGTTACACATATAGCACTCCCTTTCTCCTCAGCAACAGAGCTCACTAAAACAATGTGACAACGGGGAGATTTGTGCACATTTGGGTTTGTCTGGATCAGTTTTCTAAATCAACTGATTCCATGTACAGCTACCTAAAAAGCAAAGTTTATGCTATATCCATGACACCTTCTTCTGAGCATTTTTCTGAAGTTGCCATAGCAACAGTTTGGTAAATCAGTAAATGTGTAGTTGGATGCAGATAGATTTTGAAAAATTGTGACAACACTTATTTGTTAGATTACCTCCCCCATTTTTTGAAATTTTACTTGTTTTAAAAACTTAAAATAATGATTTCTATTTAGGAAAATATTACATTGTAGTGATAGAGACTTTTTTTTATTTGTCAAAAGTTGAAAATACCCGCCTTTTATATAAATTCTAACTTTTTATGAGTGTCACGTTTACCCAATAAATATTAGTAAAAGAATTTTGGGGTGGTTTTGCAGCAAAATAAGGGCCATTAAGTTGAAACAACCCATCTTTAAAAAATTGGTGTTGAAAGGAGTTACTGATATAACAAATTTTAAGAACCAGGTATCCTTGGGTAATATGTGACTTTCAGGAATAATATTGTGTCAACTTGGTCAAGGGACAATCACTTAAGTTGAGAATATGGGCAGTAACCAATAAAGTCTATTATCTGGATTTATTTAGTGCCATTAGAAAAATTTACCAGGGAAATGTGGGCTCATAAAAAAATTAAAAGGGGGAGAATTAACATTAGATCTTTAAAAATTCAGTAAATGTAACATACAATTTCCCCTCTCTGTCTCTGTCTCTCACGCTTGCATTTACTCTCATTCTCTTGTTCTCTCTTTATATTTTTTCTAATGCTTGACAAATTATCCAGGCTGGTATTAAAAAAACAAAAAACAAAAACATTGTTTCTATGCCAGTGTCTCATATTTGAATGGATGATAAGCTTTTTCTAGTGATTTGAATTTAGTTTTGCTATTTATTCTATGATCATCTCTGTATATCAATTTGATTTTGAATACTAATCGCAAAGTTGTGCCTTCATATACTGCACTTAAAAATCTATTGGTGTTCCAGTCCTATGTCTAGGTCTTGGTTCTAGTTTCTCTACATTTTAGAGTATATTCATTGGAGCATATTGCAGTGAAAACTTGGAATACATTTTTGTTTATTATTTTTCTATTTATTATTGATTCCTGGTAGTTGTCACCATTATATTTGAATGGTGCTATTTTGGGATAGTAATGAATGATTTTTGGACTAGAGAGATAAAGTCTCAATAAAACCCCCCTACCCCATGTTTGATATTTAAAGTCTTCTGCACAGAATTTCTTAACTTTCTGTGCTTGGGAGGTCTTTACTGTAAAAGAGCCCTTGGATATTTAAGATATTTCTTTTTTTTTCTTTTTAAATTTTTAAATTTAATTTTTTTAAAGTACACAAGTGGTACCAGGTGGGTACTGGAAATATCAGGGGAACACTTTGTAAAGTATATGATTGTCTAACTGCTATGCTGTATGCCTAGAACTAATAAAAAATAATATTGAATGTGAATTGTAATTGAAAAATGAGATTAAAAAAAAAAAAAAGGAGACAAGAATGGAGGTTTCCTTTGCAGTCAAAGGTTGCCCTTAAGATTTATGCAGTAAAATTAGTATTTATATATTACTAATTAGTATCACTAATATTTGTTCACTTTTGTCTTATAAGACAACTCATCAATTACTTAACAAATTATTCATAAAATAAAATGGATCCATTTTATATTTTTAAGTGGCTATTATCCTTTAAGGGATCATTCAAGTCCCACTGTGTTCTCCATGAGGCTCTCCTTGGCACCTCTATCTATCTAGCTTGAATGATCTCTCTTGCTCCTCTAGATTCTGAGGATGTTAACCTCTCTGCAACTTCCTTGTCAATTAATCAGATGCTGCACTGGGGTATCTCTTCTATTATCCTTTAAGCTATTGCATTTTTATTGCTATTTAATATTTCAAGGGTTTCCATGTTTCTTTATATTCTCCAGAAATTCCTAGAACAGTGTTACTCCAAGTGTTCCTGTCTGCATATTGTTTTTTTTAAATCACAATGCACTTTATTAACCAGTCAAATATGTATTCATTTGCTCTTTAATTCATTCACTCATTAAACAATTATTTGCTTCATGCTCAGCTGTGCACCAGGCAGTGCTTGGACACAGTGATGACGACCCCGGCCCTGGCATCATGGTACCCCCAGTCTAGTGGAGAAGATACTGAGAAAGAAAGTACAAATCATGTGACTATCAAATAAGGAGACTTGAGTTGAGGTGAGATGTCAGACACCTGAAGGATGAGAGGGGATTAGCCAGCAGCTAGAGAAATATTCCTGGTGGGAGTCAGGATTGTGAGAAACGCTCACAATAAAAAACCGGGACACAGAACTTGAGCAGTAAAGCGAGGCCTTTATTCACGAGTATGCAGACTCGGGCGCACCCTCACAGCCAGGAGAATGCGAGCCAAATAGACAAAGGAACCTGGTTTTACAGTTTTAGCTTCCCCACCCTGAAATTGCCACCCTAAAGTGAGCTTCCCCACCCTAACGCAACTAGTTTCCCCTCCCCTCTCCTTCTTCCCCGTTTCTCCATGACCAGATACTCCGGAGGCACAATCTAACCCGTTCATCTAAATGCCCCTATTGTGATTTCTGAATATGCTAATGCTATCAACTCCCTTCTCAGAGATCCTTTAATTACATTTGCCCTAAAGACCCTTTAATTACATTTGCCCTTTGTTACAAATGACTTTTTACTGGTTTGGGAGTCACTATGACCTTGTTTCTAACAGGATGGCCCCAATAGTGGCCATGTGAATGGTGTTAACTGCATCCTTGCTCCACTAAATACTGTCATACACGAACTCACTGACTCCTCAATACAGGGCCATTCTGAAGCTGAGGAAACTGAGGTTCAGAGAGATGAAGTTATTTCTTTTTGAAGAAAGAGTATATTTTACCACATTGTAAAAGCCTATGCCAAAATAATCTAATAATAACTAATCTAGTCTCATCATTCACCATGTCTTCTAAATCAAATAAGTTGTCAGCTCTTTATAAGTAATTTTAAGGCAATCTCATTATTTTAAAAAAAATGGCTAAGTATTGCAAAATGCTGCTGCAAATTTTGCAGAGTCTCTGTTTATGGTAATTTGTTTCACTCTTAAGATAAAATATAAAAATTGGGTCAATTTGACCAAATTAGATGTGGGCTAGAACTTGGAGCAGATTTAACTCACAGGAGTACAGATGAGCAGAGATAGTAGAATCTACAGATAGCTAAATCTAGACTCATAGAAGTACTTGAAAACCAAGAAACTAAATCTGAAAGCTTATTTATGTGTTCATTTAATTGTAAATACAAAAGGTGTGTATTTGAAACCACAAAATTTGATGGAAGACCAATTGTAGAATATGACATAGCTATGTAACTAAGAAACCTAGTTAACGAAGAGGTATTAAATAACAAATTATGAGGGAAAGAAAAATAAGGGAATGAAAAGATGAGAAGAACTCTCCTGAAGAGAATCCTCAACCAGAGAAAACTTAAAAAATCTATTTCTTATAGCTTAATATATGGCTTTCTCAACAGCATTTAAATGGCAGGTGAAAAAGCTTCTCTCTAAAAATAGTTGGGATACAGTATAATAGTAGGATATACAATGGAGAGAGGTGAAACTGGAAGGTAAGTTTGGCAGAGAAAATACAAATATATCTAGAGAAAAGGATCCTGATGAGAATGGACAGTGACTCTCTGATCAGCATAGAGAAAGATATATATTTTTTAAAGCAAGACTGAGAAAGAAAGTTGTGAATTCTCAGGGGAAAAAAATACATTCCCTTCACTTGGCAGTATTACAAGGATTATTTGATGCAAAGCCACAAGTTGAGAGCTGGCTGAGGAGCTTGTGATGACTTCATGGCCCATAAATTCTCAGAAGGCAATGAGTATAACAGATCACACTACAAGCACCAGGCCAACAGGTGGTGTTGGTTGGGAGACAGCTGCTCTTCCAGGATATAATGGAGAGCATTTTCAGCCCATTTCTAAGATTCATTACCTGCTGTGTGGGCAGGAAAGAAAGAAGAAGTACACACTGCTGAAAAATGGCCCACTACCAGCTTAGGGAAGCCCAGAGTCAGTTTAGTTATTGAAATACTGAACAGAAGGGGATTCTTAAAGCCCACACTCCAAGGTCCCACAAATGAGTGAGGACTCAGCATTGCAAAGGCTAAAATGGGCCAGAAAACTGCCCTGTCTTTCTGTACAGGCACAGTTGGCATCTACTTTGGGTAAAAAGAGGGTACTTTACAGCTCATTAAAGCTCTTAGTAGCAGTGAGTGGCACCTTCCTATCCTGTAACAGTCTGCAAGGTTTACTGGGAGAAAAACCTCCATGGAGCAGCATTTCAAAATGTGAATTTCCTAGAGAAATTCATGAAATATAGCTCCTATAGTATATAGTTTTAATATCCACTCAGTTGGAAATTGAGGCTTAGCAGAATGACCCTATAATATTCCATTTTGCTCTGTAATTTTTTTAAAAGATATTTAATTTTCTGTGCTGGGGACAGAGAAAGACCAGGTGAAATTTGAAGCAATGCAAGATGAGAGGGAATATCCCTGACTCTCTTGCAAACACAATACTGCTAAGTATAGGAGCAAAGAAATCTGAAAGCTTATCCAGATCTGAATTTAATTGTAAATACAAAAGCACATACTGAAACCACAGAACTTGATCAAAGAGCATCAATTGTAGATAGAGGTGAGGTGACTGAGTAACTGAATTTTACATATAGAGATTGACAGAAAACTGAGGACAGAATTTCAAAATTACAAAGAACTACAACAGATTCTGAAAATGGATTTCTCAACTTCAGGTCTATGACATTTTGGTCAGCATATTATTCTTTGTTGTATGTAGTGCCTGTCCTGTGCAATGTGGGATGTTAAGCAGCATTCCTGACCACTACCCATTAGATGCTAGCCGCACCAGTTCCTTCATGTGTTTGATATGTTCCCTGCAGGATGAAAGTGCCCTCAATTGAGAGCCACTGCTTTAGGCAAGAGACATTTGGCAATGTCTGTAGAAATTTGTGGTTGTTACAGAAGGGGTTGGGTGTGTACAAATATTTAGTTAATATAGGCCAAGGACACTTTTAAACATCCTACAATGCACAGAACAGCTCCCTACAAAAGAAAGTTATCCAGCTTAAATTGTCAATAGTGCTGACATTGACTTTAGAGCAATCAAAATAAAATTATGTCCTGTAAGAATGCATCTCTATGAGCAAACACATTTTTATATAAAACAAACAAGAATAATTTGTGGTGTAGAAGAATGAACTGCTAAAGGATTGAAGTTGGATCCTAAAACCACATCAAAAGTAAACCCTGAGAACATCAAGCATAACAAACATTAGATGATCAACATATTTGAAATGACACTTAGTTTTTCTGTGCTTCCATTTTAATTAAATAAGACAGATTTTTTCCCCAATATGATACAAGTGGAGATCTGAGTATATTCCCCCAAAATATAAAGCAACCAAGGTGAGATCAATATTAGCTTTCATCCTCTTAGTGAATTTCTCTAGGTAATGCAGAAGGAGAAAACTTGAAAATGTAAATTCTTTTTAAAAGCTTGAAATGGAATAGTACAGCTTTTTTTTCATCAGTCTCAATGGTTCCAGAAGTTATCTCTGGTATACTGCTCAAAGGACATTACAGAGAATGAGTTTCCAGAAATGAAAGTTTTACTGAATGGCAAATGATCATTTTCCTTCCAAAGTAGGATACTCTGTGAAACTCGTGTTTTTTGCACAAGTTACTTTAAAACTCCAGACATTCTAGTGAATGTTACCAGGTCTGGAAGTTTTCTCTAATACATTACAGGGACCTTCTGTATCCTGTGCTCTGCCATTGAAGTGCACATTACAGTATCTGTTCCCTTATTTCTAGCTATGCTCACAATTGACAAAAAGTTATCTCTTAAAATAACCATTTTATAGTACTAGGTCCTTGTATCCTAAAACTGCCAAGCCATCAAGAAGTTTTCTACATATGATGACAGCTCTATGAACACTTTAACAAACTGGTCAGACTTGGGCTGTAAGAGTCAAGTCAAAGGATTCTAAACATTTGGTAAAAACATTTCATACCACTGAGTGTAGAAAAGTGAAATTTGGCCAAAATATCTCTTTAGAATAAGGATTATTTTTAGATGGTAATTTTAAGAAACTGCATATTTGGGAAAACCAAATAGAAGTTGCCCTTTGTAAGATATATTTTCCATATATAATGGAAATCTTCATTTGTAAGAGTGTCTAACTCAAAGTAAAAGAGGAGGATATCTAAATCCCTAGAAACTTATCAATGAAGGAGGCAAGAACTAAAATCTACATAATAATCTTACTCTTGTTTACTGTGCTTTTCCTGGTAACCCCTCCATAAATGACACACTATTCTCCCTATCTTTTGTCTTTAACTGAAGCTGGTATTTAAAATGATATCTTCTGCCACTGGGGTGCCTTATTAAGTTTTCTGGTATTCTTCCACATGTATAGAAGGTATGTTTGTTATTAAACTGTAATTCATTTTTTCCTGCTAATCTCTCTCATGTCAACTTGATTATTGGACTAGTCAAAAGAATGTAGAAGGGTATTGAATTTTTTTCCCCCCAGACATGAGTAAACCAGAAGCAAAGACACTAAAGAAGGTGTTTTAATTGAAAGAATACAAATAACTGAAATTTGGTTCAGAAACTTTGGTTTATGACCTGATGAAAGCCACTAATTTTTCAATATAATGTGAGACAATCACTTCTGAAGAAATGAAGTGACCTAAGTTTTCAACCCAGCTCTCTTGCTATCCTCTACCTACATATATATTTCAAACATGTCAGTTACCTGGTTTGAGTCTGTTTTCATGTTGTTAGTGCAAAACATCCAAACCTGTAGAAAGCTATAAGGAAATTATTTCAGCCAAGATTTGAGAACACGTCCAGAGTAAATTGTCAGTGGATTGAGAAAAATGCTCCAGGAAATGGCAATTTTACAGCTCATTTTATACATTTAGAATCAAAGGAGAAAGTGTAAAAAGGTTACATGACATTTGTTTGTTAATGGTGAATGGGACCAGATATTAGACCTTGGCCCTTGAATTCAACTGAGAGAAGGTTTGAGAGTCAAAGAAATCAAAGACAAGCGAAAGTTTATTTAGAAAGTTCCATAGGTTGAAGAAGCGAGTCATGGAAGAAGTGAGCCAACTGGGCTGCATGGACTCTGGAAACAAGTTACAGAGGCATAAGAAGGGCTTTGGGGCCTAGGAGAAAGACAAAAAAAAAAAATGTGCTTAGGGGAAGAAAAGGGAGAAAGGCATAGGTGTGGCCTTTCAAGGTCACAGTCTTCAATGATTGGTCAGTGCCAGGGCATGGGGTCATTAATCATAGAAGCTGGTCCTGATATTAGCCACAGTGTTGGACCACCTGACCTTGCTGCTTTTCTGGGCCTGAAGCTGAAACACAACGGAGGCCTAACTGCTATCTGTAGTTTGGCCAAAATCTTGTCTCTGTGATCAACAGACCCCAGGCTTAGTTCCTAAGATTATTTCATTCATGTCAGAACCTCATTGTCCTGAGGGCTTAATGCTTAAGGGAATGTTTATCAGGGCTTGTATGGGACTCATATGTGGTTATTCTCTGTCCCCCATCCCTTTGTCCCTTCGTTAAGAGGGTCTAACATATGACTAGTGATATTCAGAGGAAGAAAAGTCAAAGGACTTGACTTCATGACCAGATACATTTAAGGTCAGGGATAAAAACCACATGGCCAGCAATATACTAGGGGAAGAAAATGTCACTCTGGGGGAGAGGCCCCATCCTATAATACTTGTCCTCCCAGTTTTCCTCCTTGTTTTCTGCCCTGGTGACCTTCAATACCTGACCTATCATTTTTATTCCACCCATGTCCATCTAACTGCCTACTATATCATGTTGGTGGTAAATTAAGGAGGTAGGAGAAATGGAAGTGAGGACTGGATAAAAAAAATGGAGAGATATATGCTCTTTACATTGTTGGTTACATGAGAGTTAACACCTAATATCGAGATGGTGTGAGGGCCACAAAGTAGCAAATGAGGAGTTTTTTAGTCTTATTCTGTGGTTGTTTTGTGCTCTGGTGCCAGTGTTTATACTTTTAAGGGATCTAAAAATGAAAATTACTCTGACATTTGAAAGGTATGTTATCCTAAATGCATAAGAGCAGTGAACAGGGATCACTGAAGATAAAAATTGACCTTTACTGGGGAAGATATCGACCTGGGACGTGACACTCTTGTAGGAATTTTTTAATAGACTATACTGTGTGGTTACTTTGGGTCATAGAGTTTGTAACACCTGACATGCAGTCCCCCTGAACTTCTCAGGTTTATTACATAGCCCCATTTTTGTTGACAAAATTTATAAAACACTGATATCAAAACATGCACTGCCTACTCACAGCAATTTTTAACTAAATGGTTAATGTAAATATCTTTCAGAAATTATCAACTAGAGTGGAATATTTGAGGTACATAATCACTTTTAAGTTAGAAACTAGGCACAACTATTATAATTTCTTTCTCCACTGTTATTCAACATTACAGTATATTGATGTTAAATTAATACATATATAAACAAAATTTATATATAATATTTAAATATCCAAAGAAGTTCTGAGTTTTATTGAGGCCTTATGTTAATTAACAACCACACTACTTTTAACAAATAATGCAGAGAGAGATCAAATGTGAATTTCTAACAATTACTATAAAGCAACATAGTTGCTATCCATATTCATATCTGTGCTTATTAAAAGTTAAGATGTAAAGTATTATCATTTTAAGTATGCATTTGTAAGCTTAAAACTACCAGAGAGCTATTAAATGGTTAAAAAACAAACTTGTCAAACACAAAACGATACAGAAGAAACAAGTTACAAGAATAATAGAAACAAATGACTAGGAATTATAATGAAAACTGATTCTATATACCATAAAAACTGTTTTTAAAGGAAAAAGATTTCTAAATATTAAGAATAATTTTTAAAGAAATTTTAGCCTAAATAATTAACTAAATGTATAAATGGGGTGGCATAATATATTCTTGGATATAACATATTTAAAACATCAATTTTCATGCTTCTTTATTAAAATTCTTCAGGTATGTTTTGCGTAATAAAAATACTTTACCTTTGCTTAACCAGTATGCTGTGTTCTGGTGCCCTCTAGGTGGGAGACAGTTTTTCCCACAATTTCACTACAGTACAAAATTAGCCTATATTATTGTTAATCTTCATATGGTATTCAAAATAGGATTCTTTTTAAAGCATCTAATGTTTAAAATATTTTATCTTAGACATTCATCAACTTTCATGAACAGAACCTATGGAAGTAAAGCAGGATTGTAAAAAGCTAGGAAAATTCTTTGGCAAGCAGATTGAGGAAAACTGACACGGATAGTTAAATGGCCAAACAATTTACACAGATAATAATTACAAGATCTTATCTTCCCTAACCAAGGACACTTAGGAGCAAATGACTTACACAACCCAGACTGTGCCAGGGGCAAACTCACTTAGGTCCCCGTTCCTCAGTCCCTCTTTGGTGACATTCTATGAAGGTGAAGCTGACCAGAAAATACCCTGACTTTAAACTCTCATTCTGAAGAATCAGCATATTAAAGGGCATGCCTGATGAATATTCTATTGGAATCCTCCCCTGAAACTGCCCCTAAATTTTCTGCCTTTAGAAAACAGATAAGAACCCTCAAGACAAGGGACCCAGTATGCCTGTGTCTTCCCCCTCTTCTTTCCTCAGGCATGTATCATTGCATTGTTTCTCCTAAGCTCTAAATGTTCCTAGGAGATTTGCAACCAGGGGTGCAGAGGACAGTGGCAGTTCATCCCAGCTACCCCCTGTAACCTTGTACCAAGGGCCCTCCTTTTGCCTCTGTAACTTGTTTTCTGAGTCCACCCAGCCCAGGTGGCTCATTTCTGCCTCTGTGATTTTCTCTCTAAGGGGCCAGGGCAGCCTCGCTTGGGCTTGACTCTTTCTTATATTTCCAAAGGGTCAAGGCAGCTCCACCTAGGCTCACCCCTATTGCTATAATCTTGCCTTTTGTACCTTAACACCTTCCTTTGTTTCACTGTTTCCAGCTTTAATAAATGTACTCTTAAAATCACCAGGATTCCTGTCATAAATCTCTCCTGCATGAAGTCAAGAATCCATACGTTACAGACCAGACTAGGACAGTCCCCTCAGTCCCAGTACCCTTTCTTGGACAGATGATACTGCAAATTACATTTTGTCTAAGTCAACTTTAACTAGCATCTCTACTCCTCAAATCAGTTTCTTATTTTTGGTTTATACACTATCTCCACATATTTTGTCTTGTATCTAAGAACAGTCAGTAAATACTGATTGGTTAATTTCATAATCCTATGAAGATAGTATACTAATATATTGAC
Source organism: Furipterus horrens (assembly GCF_987537825.1). Classification (NCBI taxonomy): domain Eukaryota; kingdom Metazoa; phylum Chordata; class Mammalia; order Chiroptera; family Furipteridae; genus Furipterus; species Furipterus horrens. The sequence goes on from NW_028327171.1 coordinate 88,103,916, forward strand.
TATGGTATTAATATAGTCTACAAAGAAAGTTAGCCTTACATAGAAAATTTTCCCACTGACTATATGGCAAAGGAAAAAAATCAAACAACTTAATTCTAAAAAACAGAAGTGAGTTGGGTAAAGCTAATTTTACTAAAGATTCAGTGGTTATATTACTTCTGATAAGGACTTAATGCAAGGTCTTAGGGAATCCCAAAGTCATAAATTGTTATGTAGGTCCTGTATTCTAGAAGCTTAAAGAATAAAAATTGTTAAATGGAATATATATGTATTGAACAAACAAACAAACAGAAAACAAGGATATAGCCCTGGCTACTGTGACTCTGTGGATTGAATGACAGCATGTGAACTGAAAGGTCACCAGTTCAATTCCCAGTAAGGACACATGTCTGTGTTGTGGGCTAGGTCCCCAGCTGGGAGCATGCAAGAGGCTAATAATTTCCCTCCCTTTCCCTACTTCCTCCTCCCTGCTGACCCCCCCCCCCCATAATGTTCCCCATACCTATAATTCTTTTCCCGCTCTGGTTGCCTACTTAGTTTGCCTTTGTTTTGATTCCCTATCTTCTGTTGTTGGTTGTTGTGATACAGTTTTCATTTTAATGTTCAGAGTTTTGATCCTCTTTCTCCTAAACAAGTCCCTTTAACATTTCATATAACAGTGGTTTGGATCTGATGAACTCCTTCAGTTTTACTTTGTCCTGGAAGCACTTTCTCTGCCCTTCTATTCTGAATGACAGCTTCGCTAGATAGAGTAATTGTGGTTGTAGGTTTTTGCTTATCATTACTTTGAATATTTCTTGCCAGTCCATTCTTGCCTGCAGAGTTTCTTTTGAGAAATCAGCTGATAGTCTTATTGAGACTCCTGTGTACATAGTTCTCTTCTTCTCTCTTGCTGCTTTTAAGATTCTCTCTTTATCCTTAATTTTTGACATTTTGATTATAATGTGTCTTGGTGTGGTTCTCCCTGGGTCCAGCGTTTTTGAACTCTCTGTGCTTCCTGGACCTGTAAGTCTATTTCCTTCCCAAAGTTAGGGAAGTTCTGCTTCATTATCTTTTCACATACTTTTTCAATTTCTAGTTCTTCTTCTTCACCTTCTGGCAGCTTTCTGAGCCTCCTCGTTTTCCTCACTTCTCGTTTCCTCTTTCTGCACTGGTCGACTGTTTATTCCTTTCCTATGTTCTGATTTGTTGATTTGATCCCTGGTTTTCTTGCCCTCACCACTAGTTTTGTATGTATTTTTGTTCATTGCAGTAGGACAAGCCTTCATTCCTTCCTGGTCTTGTTTAAGATCTGCTGTTACATCTGTAAGCATTTTTATAACCAAAGCTCTGAACTGTGTCTCAGAAAGATTTCCTATCTGCTGCTTCCTTAAATTAGATATTTTCTGTCTGATCAGCTGCGTCACCAGGATCTCTATCATGATCTGTGCCATCCTGACCATTTTGTGTTTACCTTTGTTTCCTGGGCAGGGCTGTCACACCTCCTATGCTTTAGGGGGCAGAGCCCCATGCACTCGTCACAGCCGGGCGACCCATCTCACCATGCTGTGGTGTTTTCTGTGGGGGTGGGGGTCCAAGATGGATTCCTGCCATTCATTCTTCACTGAGAGACCGGGAGCCTCCTCCTCCATTCCCACCCACTCCGAGCCTCACAGTCCAAGGCAATGGAGGTCTGCCTTCCCTGGCTTTGGAATCGCAAGCTGACAGGTCTGGTCTGCAGCTGGGGGTGCTCCCCAGGTGCTTCTCACCTCCCCTTAAATACAGGTGTCTGTGCTTACCGCTGACCTTCCGCAATCGTTGCTGCTGCCTGGGACAGCACAGCTTGACCTCTCCTCCATGGCTCCGCCCCTCCTACCTGTCCAGATGAGCACCACTTCTTTATAACTTCATATGTTGGACTTCCATTTATTTTCTGGAACTTCTGGTTATTTCTGGTTTTGCAGGAGTTGTATTCCTTCTTAGTTGTGGAGGGAGATGGAGCGTGTCAGTCTAGGCCTCCATCTTGGCTGGAAGTCTCCTGTGTTTATTTGCTTCTGAGTCCCAGGTAGAGCTGTCACTCCTATTACATTGTAAGGGGCAGAGCCTTAGGGATTCGTCAGTAATGGGAGACCTTTTTCAACATGTTGTGGTGCTGTATGTGGGGGAGGGGTCTGAGAAGGAACAATGCTGCTTGCCCAGCACTCACCCCTTTTCCAGGCACTTCTCCCACTTCCGCACTGGACTGGCACCCTTCTAGCTCCTGCCCTGGCCTTCTTCCCAGAGTGGATGGGTCTGCGGATGTTCTAGGTCCATGGGGGCCCTTTAAACAAGCAGACTCTACTGAGAGACTGGCAGTTTCTGCCTCCATCCCAACCCCTACTCATTTGCATAGTCAAAAGCAATGAGGCTTGATTTTCCCTGGTGCTGGGACAGTGAGCTATGCAGTCTGGTGAGGAGCTAGGAATGCTCCTCAGGCGTCCCTCCTGACATTTTAAAATAAGTAACTGCACTTTCCGCAGGCCTGCTGCTGTTGCCGCTGCTGCCACCACCACACCCTGTCCTCTCCGCCCTGGCTCTGCCCCTCCTACCTGTCTGGATGAGTATTTCTTCTTTATATCTTTGTTTGCTGGACTTCCATACACTGATTTTCTGGCACTTTCTGGAACTTGTTTGTAATTTTGAGGTAGTTGTATTCCTTCTTAGTTGTGGAGGGAGATGCAACATGTTTGTCTACACCTCTCTTTCTCCCTCCCTTCTTCATTCTCCAAAAAGTAAAATAAATAAAATCTTTAAAAATAATCCAAGGATACAGCTACAAGTAATTGTAGGTAGTCTCCATTCCTAGTCTCTGAGTGCATTTATTTTCCTTAAAATTTCCTATTTATACAAGTGAATTCATAATACAGAAAAGCTGAAAATACCTTAAAGTTCAAGTAATCCATCCAATCTAGTTTCAAATGAGGTGTTAAAAATATTTTCTTCTAACATTGTCTGTGGCATTTTTTTCTAGTCTGCCATCCTGCTTTCTTTGTCTTCTGTGACAATATGTTAATTGTCTCTTTTTAAAAAGGTTATGACTGAAAACTATCTTGAAGAGAGGAGTTTAATTAGTAGTACTCAGATAAGGTGAAGGATAATGTTTTATGAAATAGCAACCATGATTATATGGTTATATATTCCAATATCTATAGACCTTATTTGTATATGTATGACATCCTGTCCCTTTCCCAAGGCCACAGATTCTCTTCATACTCAATGTCCAATTGTTAATTAAAGCAGATTATTACTGGTTGTTGCAGGTTCTTCTCCCTTTGATGTGCTTGTTTTATGTAATACTATCTAATGCCACTTGTAAGGAAATGGGGGGAAAATAAAAGTAAGCAAAACTTTCTGTAGAACTAGGGAGATTCTTTGTAGAAAGATGGCCTGTTTTCTTTTAAGTCTAGGAAGAACTAGAGCTGAGTAGGAAAAGTTCACATTTAATGAGGTAGAGGCAATGATCCTTTGGTGTGGTGTGGTGTGGTGGGGCTAGGGAGCAATGTAAAACTGAGGAACTTGTCACTCTGAAAGATTAGTCACTAAACCCCAAGATTCCTGTTTTGAGTGTGGCAGGCTAAAAAAGATTCAAACTAGATATAACTAAACATTATAACAGACATCTTTTAAAAGGCAGGATAATTTTTTAAAGGGAAAACCCCTGGCCAATTAGGTCACTTTGGAAGACTGTACATTAGAACCTTTTGTATTAAAAATATTAGCCATGAGTTGAAGGGCAGTGGTAATGGGAAAAAGCAGCAGTTTGTCTAATAGGTTGTAGCTTCTGGTTAAAGATTTTGTGCCAAGGGTCACAGAAAACAACAGTATTTTTGGCAGAAGCTTCAAATAATTGAAGTTGGGGAAAGATACTGGTTTAGATTTTGTTTTCTTAGGAGGGAGAAACATAGAAGGTAGGAGTTACTCATAGTTTAGTTTGAGGATCTGGGATTGTTATTATCATGGTTTATAGTGGACAGATTTTATGGGGGTCCCCACAATACTCTCATCCTGATGTTCACATTCTTATATAATATCTTTTTTTTTTTTAGCATGGGTGGTATCTGTGAACTGTTTCTAATAAACAAAACTTGGCCAAGGTTATGAGATATAAATCATAATATTATATTTTGTAAGATTTTAACTTGAAGGCTCACCATCTTTCTCTCCATCTTTAAAGAAACCACATTGTGAGAGGACCTGTGTAGAGGTCAATGTGTCAAGGAAATATGGATGGTCTCTAGAAATTGAGACTGGCCTGATAGTCTGCAAGAAGCCAAGGCCTTCAGTTATATAGTCACAGGAAAATTAATTTTGTCAACCACTTCAGTGAGCTTGTCAGCTGAGTCTCGAGTGAGTAAAAAAGCCTTTGCCAATATTGTCATTCTAACCATGCACAAGACCCAATTAAGGCATGCCCAGCCCTGGCTGGTGTGGCTCACTGGAATCACGGAATTGCTGGTTTGATTCCCAGTCAGGGCACATGCCTGGGTTGTAGGCCAGGTCCCCAGTGGGGAGTGTGTGAGAGGCAAACACACATTGATATTTCTCTCCCTCTCTTTCTCCCTAAAAATAAATGAAATATTTAAAAAATAAAATAAAAAATAATAAAAAAAGGCATGCCTAGATTCCTGACTTACTCAAACTGTGAGATAATAGATGTGTGTTGTTTTAAAAAGTTAAATTTGAGGTAATTTGATACTTAGCTTAGAAAACTAATACATTATTAAGGACAGTGGGGGGGAATAAAAAAATTGTGTACCTGCAAAATGTGAAGTAATATATACTGCTAAGCAGCATTAATAAAATAAGTGTATTCTTATTATCTAGTTCTACAAAATATTTTTATAAGATAAATTATTTTTCCAATTTATAAATGAGAAGACTAATGCACAGAGATACACTTAATAGATGCATCTAAATTACATAAGATGGATAAGGAATGGCAAATCATATTGGTCTCATTTGTGCCATGTCCTGGTTTTATCTCAACATGGGACTTTATGAACTGGAACGCCCATCCTCTTCTGTACTGACAAAATTTTGTCTAGCCTTACCACTCAGTTCAAGCATTATCTATAGCAGGAAGCCTTCCACTGATCTCTTACTCTGAGTTAGGTGCATCTCCTACTTCTTCTCATGTTCATTTGTTCATGTACTATTTTAACCCATGTAAGTTAGTCGTGGACTATCTGCCATATTTTTTTAGTACTGATGATAGCAGTGACTAAGACATGAAATGTTCTTTATTTCATAAATTGTATATTCAAGTGTGGGATGCAGATAATGTAGAAATAAAATAAGTAAACCTTTAAGAACCATACCAGCTATGCAAAAATTTGAAATAAAAGCCAATTAATAGAAATAGCCTGCACAGCTACTTTATTTTAAGCATTAGGAAAGATCTAAATCAGGTGGTATTTAATTTTGATCTAAAAAACAAAAAGGATTCTGCTATATAAATCTTAGAAAGAAAAGTCCACATAAAAGAAACTGCCTATGTGAAGGTCCTATGCTGGGGTGCTGAAGAATTTGACATAAGGCTATGGTTGCTGGATCATAGAGATTAAGCAGAAAGGTAATCACAGTTGAAATTGGAGAATAAAATAGAAACAAGATCCTAAAGGGCTTTAACCAATGCTCTCTCACTTGAATACTACTCAGAGGGCACAGACATTAAGAAAAATATGGCAGAGAATACCAAAGGACAAGAGAACATTCAGTGAGGTCATAGAAATAAAGGACAATTTGAGTGGACTAAGGAGTGATAATGATGTGAGAATGTATAGGTTTATTACTGAAGACAATTTTTTTCTTGAGATTTTCTGTAAGGAAAAGGGGAAAGATACAGCAGAAAGGAATGCAGATTAATATGACATATGCATAATGGTAGAAATAATTTAGTAACGAGAGGAAAAAATCACACATGATGCCGCAGAGGAGGCACATATGGCAGCTGAAAGGCCATTAAGAAGAATAGAAGAATTCAAGGACTAACAGAAGAGGATTGATTTGGATGGAAATTAGAGTCCTGACATTTGGATGGTGGAAACTGAGAGAGTAATATTGGATCCTTGCATTTACCTTAATCCTCATATATATCACTTTATGGTGATTTTTAGTTTAATTTTCTATCGTCACAAACAAAAGTTATGTTTTATGAGAGTAAACCTTAAATATTTTGTCTATTAATTCACAAAGCCTAATACAGTGTCTTTCACATAGTAATTTGATATTTAATTAATGAATAAAGCCCTGGCTGCTGTGGCTCAGTGGATTGAGCATCAGCCTGGGAGCCCAGTGTTGCTGGTTCGATTCCCAGCCAGGGCACATGACTAGGTTGCACGTCAGGTCCCCAGTTGGGAGGGCAAGTGAAAGGCAACCACACAGTGATGTTTCTCTCCCTCTCTTTCTCCTTTCCTGTGTCTCTAAAAATAAATAAACAAATAAATAAATTATTTTATAATTAATTAACTAATTAATAGATTTGAAAATATGTTCTTTTCACTGGGATAAATGGACTCTGAGAAAGGAGGATGGAACTTTGAACCAAGCTTACTGCTTTTCTTATTTGTTTGATTTAATTTTTGTTATTTTATTTTTATTAAATGGAAAAAAGCACTCTGTGGGAAGAAAAACTACTGTTAGAATTGTCACAGGTGAATTATTCCGCTCATGAGTCAGAGTCTTACTCTTCCCAGGTAGAAATCAGTGGGAAAACAGCAACAAAAAATGCCACATTTCTGTTATATTATGTAATTTTTTAATTCACTATAAAATTGTCTTTTCTATGACATGTCATGCTTTCAAATAACTTATATGTCATTTGTTCTTCACTACACACATAAAGAGCATATGTAATAATTCTTATTACCAATTATTGTACAGAAGTCACTCCAAAATTACAGCTTTTTTAAGTGTCTCCAAAATGTCTAAAACTGCTACATTGCTTAAATTTCTGTTCTTGAACTCAATTCAACTTCTGTTATATCCATGTCTTAATTTGAATATATGTGCTTATATATCTATTTCTTTACATGTTAATAGGACAAAGAAGGAGTCAATTGATGTTTAATGTTTTTAAACTTATTTATCACAAAATATGCATATATGTCACTCTTAATCAATGTATTCTAAAGGTCAATATGTTGATAATGTCTTTTTATTTAATACATTGTTAGTATAATATCCAGGAAATCAATTTTGAGGTATGATGAACTCCATTTCTACTGTTCAGCTTACTGTCAGTTTCTTTAATCCTCTATTCTTAAATAGCTTTACACAGTAAGGCTGACAACCATATTATATTAACAAAGAAAACATTCAAAACTAAATACTAGAAAAGATTTAGAGGAGTTTTAATGAGTGAATTTTTTCATATTTTTAAAAGAAGATGTTCTCCCCTGTTTTGCGCATTCCCCTTGCCATGATTATTCCATCCATAAAACAAACATCATCTTTTCTTTAGTAATAGATTTCATACTTTATTAAGAAACTAGAATCCATGTGATAGAATTTTCTTTACCTTACAATAAAAAATTATAAGCCTAAATACACCTATGCCCATATTTCTTTTTTCACCCTGTTACATCTGATGCTATTTCTCCTAAACTCAAAATCCAATTCCTTGGGCCATGACTAACTGCTACTTATCTAGTTCTGAATATATACAAATCTATAAAACCAGTGAAAATATGTGAAATGAGTCTTTTCAAACATTGGGTAATAGACTCTGCAGAATTGTGACCATCAAAAGAAGGTGAAAACAACAAAGCAATAGATAATTAGGCCAGATTTCTGCTTGAGATCACATTCTGGATGACAGCATGAGGAGGCAGAGCCCAAGAGGGTACAGAGTAGCTGGGCAAGCAAAAATCAAGGTCAGAATGTCTGAAGTAGCTAAAACTTCTGGACAGATTATAAGGAAGGAGGAATCTCTATAAAGAGGAGAAGCTCTAGAAGCTTTTTTTTTTTTTTTTTTTAAGTATATTTTATTGATTATATTGTTACAATAGTTCCAATTTTTTTTCCCCTTTGCTCCCCTCCGCCCAGCACCCCCCTTCCCCAACAATCCCCTCTCCAAGTCCATGCCCATGGGTCGTACATACAAGCTCTCCCGCCTCACCCTTTCATATATTCTTCTTCTTCTTTTTTTAAAATTAATTAATTAATTAGTTAAATATTTTAACAATAAAAAATAACAATTCCTCCCTCTCAGACTTAAGACCCTTTACAATCTTATAAAGGACAATGGATGAAGGTCTCGAGCTCCTCTAGCTGCTTCAAGCTGGACATGGTCGTCGTCCTACCTACCCGTGGGTCAAGAAATCCCTAATAAGAGTGGGGATGTGGAGGGGAGGGTGGCCTTCCTACAAGGGGAAGGATCGTGCAGACTCCAGGTTGGTTGGCTGTCTCTGGACAACGGCATGCTTGGTTTGACAGGCTGGCATCCTTGTTGTATTCTGGGGGCAACAGGGTTAAAGGACATCATTTAATCCGTAACCACTAGATGACAAAAGACAGGTATTAATTTTTCAATGTCCCACATTAGGGAAAAGAAGGGCTTCTTTGGAGGAAGGTGTGCCAGGTACATCTCACCTGTCCAAAACCCTTTTGCCCATTATACTTATTTTGGACTGAGGGAAATATTTTAGGTTTCCCCCATCTCAGGCCTCTGGGCTTTTTCTGTCCAAGCCATTAGGATAGAAAAGAGAAACCAGTTTTAAAGTGAAGCCCACAGACCACCCCGTTCTTCACCAACCCAGCCACTTAGTTCAGCCAAACCATTGAGTCTCAGGAGGCAGCAATGCAGACAGGATTAAGTGAGGCCTATGCATACAGATAATCACTCAGGTAATGAGATTGTAGGCTTATGCCCTTTGAAAACAGAAAACACATGTTAATTTATGTAACATAACCCACATACAAGTCTCTAAATCTGTAGGACTGTCTTATCGGAAGGAAAATCCTTGTCCTTCTAATATTCACTGAACTTGCATTTCTATTCTTTATATTTTTATTCCCCCCCACTAAAAAATTTTCTGTTTGTTTGTTTTTCCACTACAGTTGTCTCACTTTTTTTCCCCCTCTTGCTTCCCTGCACCCTGCCCCCCCCCAGTCAGTCCCCACCCAGTTGTCCATGTCCATGGGTCATTCATACATGTTCTTTGACTAGACCCTTCCACTTCTTACCCCTTCTCTCCCTCCCATCTCCCCCTTTGTTACTGTTAGTTTATTCCTTGTTTACATACCTCTGGTTCAATTTTGCTCATTTGTTTGTGTTGTTCATTAGTTTCCTGTAACAGGTGACAGCATAAGGTAATTTTCTTTTGTTGCCTGGCTTATTTCGCTAAGCATAATTCTCTCTAGTTCCAATCATGTTGTTGCAAATGGTAGAAGTTCCTTCTTTCTTTCAGTACTTATTCATTGTCATTTTCCCCCTTTGTACTCGTGTTCCTCTCTGTCTCTCTGTTTCTTCATCTTCTTAAAGCAGACCCTTTAGCATCTCTTGCAATGCTGGTTTGGTGGAGATGTATTCTTTTAGCCTTCTTTTGTCTTGGAAACTCCTTATTTCACCTTCCATTTTGAATGAAAGCCTTGCTGGGTAGAGTATTCTTGGTTGTAGGCCTTTGTTTTTCATTGCTTGGAATATTTTTTGCCATTCCCTTCTGGCTTGTAGTGTTTCTGTTGAGAAATCTGATGATAGCCTTATTGGAGCTCCCTTGTATGTTATTAGTTGTTTCTCTCTTGCTGCTTTTAGGATTCTCTCTTTGTCTTTGAATGTTGGCATTTTAATTATGATGTGTCTTGAAGTGGGCCTGTTGGGGTTCATCTTCATTGGGACCCTCTGTGCTTCCTGGACTTGCGTGACTCTTTCTCTCGTCATGTTAGGAAAGTTTTCTGTCATTAGTTTTTCAAAGAGGTTTTCTATCCCTTGCTCTTCTTCTTCTCCTTCTGGAATTCCTATGATACGGATATTATTACGTTTCATGTTGTCCTGCAGCTGTCTTAGAACCTCTTCAGTCTTGTTCAGTCTTTTTTCATTTTGTTGCATTGTCTGGGAGTTTTTGTGTAGGTTGTCCTCCAGCTCGCTGATCCGATCTTCTGCTTCCTCTAGCCTGCTTTTAATTCCTTCTACTGTGTTCTTCAATTCAGAGATCGTATTTTTCATTTCCTCCTGGCTCTTATTGATAGCTTCTATGTCCTTTTTCATGCTCACGTAATTTTCTGTGAGTTCCTTGTAGTTTTTCTGGAGTTCTTTGAAGTTTCCGCTGAGCTCATTCAGCTTCTCCATAATCCATGTTTTGAATTCCATATCTGATAGTTCGCTCCCCTCTATTTCATTTAGCACTCTTTCTGGGGATTCTACCTTTCCTTTTGATGGGAGGTTGTTTCTCTGTCTCCCCATTTTTTTGACTCCTATTGTTTGTTGGTGCTTCTTGGAATGATCTGCACTTCCTGGATCTGCCTCTGGTGGCGTCAGATCATGTACCAGTCTGGCCCTAGGCAGCCTGTTGGAGACTTCCAGGGATCTACTGCTGTTGTCTGTCTTCTTTGATTGTTAATCTATTCAATCTGTGATTAGCTGTCAGGCTTAAGGACTGTGGGTGTGGCAGCTTAATTCCTGTAGGCAGGGCTTTTGCTTCCCCTCAGGCTGACGCCACTTGGAGGGGAATGGTCTACCCGCAGTACTGGGGATGAGTCAGCACTGGGACCCAGTCAGCTGCTCCTCCAGTTCTCCCCTTAAAGCCACCGTGCCAAATTCTCCCCAAGTGTCTCCAGTCCTCTCTGCCTTCCCTCTGCTTGAGCCCAGGGTAAGTGGTGGCCAAAATATTTTCGTATGTGATCCACTTAAGAGCTCTTTTTCTCCTGCTGTTTCTCTCCGGCTAGCAAGAAAGCCTGTGGCTTTTCGCTTTTCACAGCTGATACTATTTTACTTTCCACTCTGTCACTGTAGGCTGGGAAGCCCAGCTGGGGGTTTAGACCCTGCCCTTCTCAGGGGGAATCCCCGGCTGCTGAGCTGTTTCTCAGCCCCTTCAGCTGCCACCCGTGGGAGCCCAGCCAGCTCTTCCACGTCTCCGCACTCCCTACCGGTCACGTTGTGATGTAGCGGCCTTTTCTGTCTCTCCGTGGTTATAAGACTTCTCTCCAGCTGGTGTTCGGTTCGTTATTCCAGATGATTTCTCCAAAATTACATTGTAAATCCAGACTAGTTCTAGGAGGAAGTTAGTGTAGCTTCCACTTACTCCTCCGCCATCTTGTTTCTCCTCTAGAAGCTTTTTGACTCCTTTTATGTCTGTGACTTACAACAAAGTTAAACAGAGCAAGATTCCAAAAGCCTGCCAGAAAAGGTACTTGAAAACTCTGATCAGAACAGAGTTTCTACAAGTTGCATAGAAGGTATTAGATTTCTAGTTAGACAGAACATGGAAACCCCATTAAACATCATAGGAACTCAGCTGACACACCAGAAAAGATTTAAGAGTAAGGATAACCTAGTTATAAATTACATAAAACTCAATACCTGCCCTAATAATGCTGAAAACAGGCCTCAATTGGGTCAATCTGAGCTAACATTAAAAGCTGCCTGGCAGGAAAAAACAAAACAACAAAAACCTCTCTAAAGGTGCATAACAAGTGTTCAGACTAGCATACATGATTTTCAGCATTTAATTTTAAAGACACTAGATTTTAGAGGAAGCAGGAAAACATATAAGGAAACTTTTCTTTTTAATAATGGAGTTCATGAAAAATGATATCAATATGTTTAAGATATTATAATTAAAATATATAGGTGATAATGTAGCTATTATAATTATTTCCAAGGGTATAACATGAATATGCTTAATGAAATGAATAAAGAGAAATCACAGCAAGTATAAAAACTATAAAATGGAAAATTTACTACTAAAAGTATAATACATGATGTGAAAATATTTGCTGAAAAGGATCATAATGTTATGGAATATGACAGATGAAATAATCAATTGAATTTCAATACAATTGGAGAAACACAAAATTTTAAGAACTAAGCATTGAAAGTCTCGGTAAGCAATAAAGTAATGTCAGTCTAGCACACAGGCATTTGACATTGTGAGGTGAGTGGTATAACAGGACAGAAAAACAAAAAGACCAAATGAAAGAAATTATGAAAGACCAAGTATTTCTAAATATGTTACCAAAAAAAGATAAAATTTATAGGTCCAAGAAGATAAAACAGGACAAATGCAGAGATAACAAAATATACTCATATTACTGAAATAATAACTTAAAGAAAAATTAAATAAAATGGAGGAGTATCTTGAAAACAGTTAATGGGGAAAAATTACAACAATATAATGTACATTTCACTTCTCTTGGGAGCAATGAAGGCCAAATGACAATGGAATTACATGTTCAACGGCTGAGTAAAGAAACAACAACAACAACCTGTCAACAAAGAAACTTATATCCAGATAAAATATAAACAAATATTTTTAAACTTTCAAAATGTAAGAAAATATATATGATTAAAATTGAAAGCATCCTGTGTTTATATAGTTAGTTTCAAAGGAAGTTTTTTTTTTCCACTCTGAAGGAAAGGATAACAAGTCAAAAATAGTATCTAAAGAAATGGGCAACAAAGGAAATAGTAAATATGTAGGTGAATATAAAAGATTAAACATTTCTTTAAAATATGGATAATAATACAAAGCAAACATTATACCAATGAATTATTATATTTAATATCAAGTGCACAAAGATCTCGAGAATTATATTGAAATATAAAGTTGTAATGTTTAAAATATTTTAAATAAAATAAAAAATATTATCTTTAGATTATGACAGATACACATGACATAATTTCTAAAAAGCAAAATAAAATAAAAGTGATAAAGGTCTAAATATAATAATTAATATAAAACAGTAAAAGTAGTAAAAAAACTAAAGAAGGCAGAATAAAACAATCAATTAAAAGGCATATTAAAAATAGGTCATTTCCAATCAAGTGATAACATTAAACACAATCATGTTTAAATAGCATTATATATAATAAAAAAACACTCAAATTTTTGGGTAAAGATTCTCACACTGATCAAAATAAGGCCAAATTATACAAAGTCTACAAGAGACACATTTTAAATAAAAGGTTGACTAGATTAAATGTAAAAAAGATAATTCATAAAAGCTGTAAGCATATTAATGTTACAATAACTATACTGATAATCAGGCAGAACAGATTTTATGTCAAAAAGTATTGCCACTGACAATGAGGTTCATTTTTAATAATTAAAATCTGAGGTCATCCAAATTATAAATATATATGTAACCCATATAGAGCTTCAAAATATGTGATGCATAAATTTACAGAATTAAGGCAAAAGTAGAAAATCAACAATCTGTAGATAAATACCCTTTCTCTACAAAACTGATAGAGGAACTAGAGAAAAAATAAACATAGAAATGAAAGAGCTGACAATGTCAAAGCCCTTGAGCAACTTGACATTAATAAAACACTAGTCATTCAGAATATCCATGTTTTTCATTTATTGCTAGAATGTATATGAAGAATTATATTACCTTGGGTCACAAAATAAATCTTAAAAGATTTATATTTCAGAGAATGTTTTCTGAATTATAACAATGATATATTAGAAGTAGATAACAAAATAACTAAGTATTTGGAATCCCTAAATATTTGGAAATTAACAACACTTCTGTAAATTATCTTTGGTAAGAAGAGTCATAGAAAAAATTGGAACATATTTTGAGCTAAATAATAACAAAAATAACCATATAATAATTTGTGAAATGCAGCCAAAGCAGGTTTAGAATAAATTAAACTTAAAAAATTTGTATAGTAAGAAACAAACTTTTAAAAATTAATGATGTTTTCATATAAGAATGAACACCCCCAAAATAAAAATAAACACTGAAAAGATATATTAAAAGACATAATAAAAATAAAAGTAGAGATCAATAAAAAATTAAAATTAAAGGAAGTGATCAATATTTTATGTTGTCCTTATAAAGCATTTATAAACTAATGAAACTTAGATTAATTAAGAAAAAAGAGAAAGGACACATGGTACAATATCAAGAATAATAAGGGAAATGAAACATATATTAAAAAGATAAGATAATATCAAATAATTTTATAGTAAGTTCAACAATTCAATGAAATGAACGAGTTTTTTTAAAAAACACACTTATTAAAACTTACACAAGGAAAGTAGTGCATTTTAATAGCCCTGCTTTTTAAAATAATTAAATTAATAGTTTAAAATTTACCATACATAGAATTCAAGACCCAGATGGCTTTGCTGATGAATTATGAATTTTACCATATATATACTAGGAAATATTTAAAATATTACAAAAATTGATAATATAGAAACATATCCCAACTTCTTTTATGAGACCATCATTTCTCTGACACCAATAGCTGGCAAGGGTATTATAAGAAACTCCAAATACCCCTTATGATGAGCCACAAATATCTTTTTAAAAATATTAGTCAAATACAAAACTATTTTAAAATGACACTGCCTTATAACAACTGAGGTTTATCCCAGATGTTCAATATTATTTTAACATTAAAAAAAATCAATATAATACATCATATCAACAGTATAGAGTAAAAATATTTTGATCAAATCTATAGATAAATATTTGCAAGAGAAAGGTTTAAAATTTCCCACTGTTGGGGAAAAGGTTTTAAAAATTTGTGTCTGCATATGGAACAGTCATTAGATATAAGTCAGCTTTAGGGAATGGGTATGATTTTGAGTAGGGTTCCTGAAAGGGTTTATAACCAACGCTTTCAGCAGCTGAGAGAATTAAGACCTGGAGGAATAATTGGGTATCTCAAAAGAGTATCCATTACAATCTTTTATTTGCACTGCTGAGATTCACTTGCTTAGCATAAGCTCTAGGAGCAACTAGTCTTGAGGCCACAGCTGATATTTATTCCCTCCTTTCTCTATGTGGGGAGTAGGACCAGTAAAAATTTCATTGGTCTGGTCAAGATAGGATAAAGTATAAAACAACATGGCATCACTCATGTCAACTAAGATAGCTGCCATTCAACCACAACAGTTTGGTTGAAGAGGGAAACTACCTAAGTCACACTAGACACACTTAACAAGGAGACATACCTAAGATATCTACACAGTGATCAGAACAGCTGTTTTTGTGGAACAGGATCACCCATAGATAGATTTCTGGGGAAATTCCCCACTGGCATCAGGGGTGCCAGGACATTCACCAAGAGACCTAGAAGGGTGGTGTACACCACTCTCAAGGGTATATCTGAGGCAGGTTTCAGACCACTACTGAGACAGCTGAGCTCCACATATCAAATTGCTACTCCACACCATGCTGATCTCCCTTGGCATTGGCCACTGAAGGCTCTGCCCTGCTGGACCAAGAAAGTCATCTGCCCTGCTGGCCAGCTGTCTCTGGAGATTCTTCCTTGCAAGATGCTGATGGCTCCCTTACTTCCACCATGTTGTCACCAAGACCTGCAGATTAAGACTCTGGGGCTGGGTTTGTTATTCTCTGATTCTCTTGTGTGATGTTACACTGCTTGTTTCTGAGTGATTACCATTATTATTAGGTTAGTATGGATTTAGATTGAATCTGCATTAATAAAATCTGAGTGAATAGCATAGTCACCTGTGTTTTCTCCCTGTTATTTCTCACTGCCAGTGTCACCTGTAGCACTGTTGGTCATAGAGACAACTCTGTGCTTTTGGTTCTTCAGGCCCAAATCAGACTATCTGAGTGGGTAGCAAGGCTTCTTTATAGGAAAGACTATATTGTGAACATATGCTCATGACACTATAACACATGCCAGATTTTCTTTACCCTCAACCAGTGCATTAATTGGTATCAGAGATTTTCCTGGTTGAGTGAATCATAGACCTGTCCTTAAGGAGTCCAAATCCCTGGTCACCATACTTTGATCAGAAAGTGGTTATTGTACTTACCCACTAACAATCAAGCATGGGAGATAAATACAATGATAATTTCAATTACGTTACCTGGATGGCAAATATATTTCTCACTGCTATTGTATAACAAAAGGACCACTTCTTTTAAATGAATAGGATAATTTACATCTGCCAGAATGATGACTCCTTGTCTGCTACACTCTTGGCATACAGAGCTCAACGTGTTCAAGCAGCATGCTTAGTTTAAAAGCTCAATAGGGTTCTTGTTGTTTCTCCTGATGGAAGAAGATTTCATTTAAGAACTAGGACCAAGCCTACAAAGCTCAGAAGTAATAATGAGTAAGGGAAAGAGAAAAAAACACAAACAAAAAAACAAAAACAAAAATAAGGTAGGTCTCTGGAAGCCAGTGATATATATCAATTATCTGCTTGGTCTTTGTTTCTGTGCTCCTCCAAACATCTAGATATTCTCCTCATCCAATATCAGTTACTAAAGTAAATAGCTATACATTCCTTTAGGAAAGCATTGAGAGATTCATTATCTTGTACACCTGCTCTAATGTTGCAGAATACTTTCTCCTAGGTATCATTTCTTTCAATGAGTTCTATCTCTGAACAGTTAATTTTTAGAAACTTGGCAAGATATTATCTTTCTATGGGATCAGGTACCATATGCCTCCTAAATACACATGCTTGATTTTTTTTAGGTTAAATATTTTGAGCAATACCTTTGATGGCCACCTTTTTATCTTGCCTTAATGATGCCATGTTTTATTAAGCATCCTTTTAGCTCTCTACAGGTAAAGCCCTCCTTGCTGGAACTCAAATATTTACACTCTATGATCATTGTCTTCTTTCTGCTGCTAATAGTTAAATACCACCCCCTAGACTTTAGTATTTTAGGTTCCTAGCATCGCCATTGCTAGTAGAAAGCTCAATCCTGTTACAACGTCTCCTACCTTCAGCCCTAGCCTAGAACAGACAGCCACAGACAAGTTTCTCATTTTTACTAGGTTACTGCAACTATTGTAAGTTTAGTGTCTTCCAAATCCTCTAGTTATGAATTATCACTAGAGGGTTTTCTGCATTTATGCATTATATCTACTCTAGAATGACTAAGCCTCTAGACATGTTGATCCCTTTTTATATTATCTTTTATGGAAATTTAGGCATTACTCTTTTACTTTACATGGGCCTCCATTTTCCCAACATGTTAAGAGCTATCCCAGCAACATATTGATTTTTGCTGGGTTATTAAAATCTATATCTGAAAAATGGTTCCCATATTGATAAATTGTCCATTATCTAATTTTATGTTCTGCTCTCTTCAATTTAGAATCTTCTGCTTCTTGCCTATGTACTCTGTCATCTTCTCCACATACTAGCTAGTCAGTCCAGCACTTATAGTCTCTTCTTTCCACACACTGGCACAAGATTTCCCTGATGGTTTAGGCAGTAACTTAATTCTAGTAATTGGCTTAGTGGTCAGATTGACTCTGGTGGAGTGAATTGTTTTATTGCAGGGCAGAGACATATGCATTGTCTTAAAGGAAATGAATGTGTTAGTCCCTAAGAGGGAGGATTATATTGGGTATCCAAAAAGTCTGTTTATATTTTTTCTGTAAAGTTAAGGAGACATTTTTTTATTTTCACCAATAACTTTATTGATTTGGATATCTTGAGTATGTTGGCTATCTCTTGCTATTGGCTTCTAGTGGGTAGAATCTAGGTGTGCTCTTAAATATCTCCCAATGCATAAAAGAGCCCTATAGCAAATGATTATTTGGCCAAAAAGTCAATAGTACCAAGATACTTCACTAACTGAATTAGACACATTTGATCAGTCACTTCACCTTCCCCATACACTGAAGTTTTTTTGTTTTTTTTTTTTTGCATTTGTTGTGTTTTTACCTTTCTTGAAATAATAAAACATAATATGCCAAAATTGTTATGTATTTTCTTCCATCTTTCATATTAAGGTGGCTACACAAAAATTCACCAGCTTTTACTTTTTTTAATGCACACTGATATGACAGCTGTCACAATATAATCTAACAAAGTTGTTTTGAATGAAGTTAAAGACAATTAAGCACCACTAGAGTCATCTTATTGGAAAAAAAGAACTTTATGGCCAACCCAATACTACTTCTTCTGTAGACTTGAGAATTCAGGGGAATGTGAGAGTTTAATGCACCGATCCAGATGTGCCATTTCAGCCACTTTGATCACATTCCCTTCCAGTCAGAGTTCTGACCTTGGCACAGCAAACCTGCCCAACTGAAAAAGTAGTAATTATTGAAGTTCTCCTGCTCAAAAGCTTAAATCTGAACATGATCCTCAGTTTTCTCTGCTCTCTAACTACAGAATACTGCTTTATCTTTATATGTTGCCAAGGAGGTTTTCTGGCTTTCACAGTTAGCCTTTAATTACTGATTAATCACCTGAAGCCTCATTATCCACAAAATTCATAAAAGTGCCCCCAGTAGAAGCTATCCAATTCAAAATAATACATTTTGACTGCTAGTGTATTTCCCACCACAGATTATTTCATCCCAGTTCCTGCTATGTAAAAATCTTAAAAATTGAACTTCTATTTTATGCCAGGCTATCTCTGTTCAGCTACCACCGGATGAGGTTTTCTTTGTCATCTAGCTAGCTGATTATCTAGCTTAAAATTTCAGCCTGATGTCCTCTCTGTCTGCCAAATACCATTATCAACTATTACAGGTCAGTTACCTGAAAAGCATATTAAAATAAAACTGGCATGCAGGAAATTAACTGGGAGATGAATATCTTTTGAGGGAGGGAAGTAAACAGGACTAGAATGAAAGAGATTTTAGTTTGGATGCTAAATTTTTATCTTGGATGCACAACAAAGAATTGTGAAAGTGAAATGGCCCTTCTGATTTACCTCTATTGGAGGAAAGGGTTAATAATGCATAACCCCAAACAGCCCAGCCTTTGGTTTTAGGATTACTCAGGAAGAATGTGTGAGCTTGCCAGCCATATCTAAAAAGGGCTGGCAGCTGAGAGCTGTCATGCGGTAATACTCTCAGAAGTTAGAATGAGAACTGAGTGAGGAAAATATCCATTATCTTAATGTTACTTAAGGTTTTGTCCATTTTACCTGCCCTTTCAGCAGCATTTACTATAGTTAGTCATGATTTTCATAAAATGACACTGTTTGGTTTTAATTTTTCCTCTATAGGCACTATCTTCTTTACAATTAACTTCTTTATCTTCTCTCTCAACTTTCTCCTTAGGCTATCTTATCCATTTCCAGACTTAGATCTCATCTATATATTCAGTAATTCATAATTCATGTCTACAGTTCATATACCAGGTTCCTCTGAGCCCCAGGTTCATAAATCCATCTGTTCATTGGACAAATCCACTTTGATGTCTAAAAGGTAATTCAGAATTAAATTTCAACAGTAAGAAGAACAAATTTTCATTTCATTAATTATCCCAATCTAAACCTATTTGTCTGCTGGCTTTCTAATTATCAGCAAATGCCATTGTTATCCAGAATGGTGATCATACCAGAAATCCTAGAGTCATTATTGACAACTCCCTTGGCCCTCACCCCATATGTAACCATAGTCAAAGATTATCAGTGTCTCTACTGCCTTTACCTTATTTTAGCACATTTTTCTTCTGGATAGCGGTACTACTCCTCTTACTGGTTTTTGTTGTGGTTATTGATGTTGTATTCATGCCTCCTCACATTTTTCTCTTTAGCTGTGAGAGTAACCATTGTGAAACATAAATCAGATCATGTCACTTTCATCCTTAAAATAATGTAATGGCTTTTCATTTTGCATAAATTACCATTCCTTACCATGGTTCACTAAACTCATCTCTATGTAGCTTCTCCCTTTTCTGGTCTTTCTCATTAAAGTGCTCTATGTTTCTGCTCTACCTGCCTCTTTCCATTGCCTCAAACAAATCAAGGTGTTTTATATATCTGAGTCTTTGTACATAGTTTTTTTATTTTTATTTTTACAGATTTACTCTAATTCCTTATTTGGCTGTATCCCACCTTTTCCTTTCTGACCTTAACTTACCACATTCTCAGAATGCTCTTCCCAGCTCACTGGTGCTGAGCATTACCCCCACCACTGAAGCTTGTTATCCTCTGTGACTACACTCTGACTATCCATGCAGTTTATCATGGCTCACTATTCTATACACTATAACTCCTCTCTGTCTCTCTAACAGACTTTGCACTTTATGTAAATTTAGATTACATCTGCTTTGTGTATGTTAGTATTTATCTGAAACATAGACAACTTGTATTATATATTTTAGGATTGTGTTTTAAAACTCACTTTAGTAAATACCAGTTTTTTTTTTCAAAGATAACACAAAAAGTTTGTACCCTCACAGAAACATCATCATTTTTCATATCATACATATATTCTGAAGACAGGCACATTTTCTCTTTTAAATAAATCATTTTCAGGCATGACAGAACCCCTCCAGCGAAAATGTTTATAGTCTTATTGTGAATACAAGACTAGAGCATAACCATCCAAAGTAGCATCAAAGTTTAATAAAACCAACATTTCAGAAAAGACAAGCATCATTCTAGCAATTGAAGCCTGATTTTCTTTATTTGACAAAAAACTTTTCAGAAAATGTAAGAGGATTTAGATATTTAGGATTTTCAGGAAAGAATATCACTCATGCTGCTGTAAATAAAGGAAAAACAAATAAATTTATTTATGTGGTGCTTTATTTTTTCTTTATGATATTTAAAATTTTAAATATTTTACATTAAGGTACATATTATTTTCAAAATTAAATTAATCATCCAGCTATTAATGTTATATCATATTTTTATACATCATTACTGACTGAGGCCATACATTTTCTCAAATGCCTTTGATTGTCATATCTTCTTTTTCAT
The DNA here is from genome assembly GCF_987537825.1 of Furipterus horrens. Classification (NCBI taxonomy): domain Eukaryota; kingdom Metazoa; phylum Chordata; class Mammalia; order Chiroptera; family Furipteridae; genus Furipterus; species Furipterus horrens. The sequence goes on from NW_028327171.1 coordinate 88,124,775, forward strand.
TTTTCCTTACCCTTATAGCAAGGACAGTCACATTTAACTATGTTTAAGTGTCATAGCTCAAAAATGTCCATGTATTATTTTTGTACATTCAACATTGATTTAATCCTCTATCTTTTTTATTTGGATGATAATGTTTTTATCTAGGATTATTGTTATTATTTCTTGAGGTCTCATTTATAATCCTCTGCAGGTCTGAATTAATTACCATTTTCTACTTGTCATTTATTGATTTGGGCTATTTGTACATTTCCCAATCATTGTGGTTTGGTTCTTCACAACCAATTCTTATGGACTACCTACTATATCCCAATTATTATTTTAGGCACTGAGGTTACTTTTGCTAAAGAGAAATTATGAAAATCCCAATTTTAAGAAGTAAATATTTTAGTAGAAGGAGACAGACACTAGAATATAATAAATGAGACAATATTGCTATTAATAAAGAAGAAAGAAAGAAAGAAAGAAAGAAAGAAAGAAAGAAAGAAAGAAAGAAAGAAAGAAAGAAAGGCAGATCAGACAAATTAGGTGTCATGGCAGTGAAGGAGGAGAATGTTACTATTTTAAATAATTAATATTTAGCTATTTAAAATGAGGGTAAGCTTCCAGGGAAAGGTATTAACAAACAGACATTTTTAGAAGTAATGCAAGAGACCAATGTGGAAAGAGCGGGGGAGAAGGAAAATAGGTCAGAAAGGAAATGGTAAGAATGGGACTAGAATAGGTAGCAGGGCAGATCCCTTAATGCCTTGAAAGTATAATAAAGACTTTTGCTTTTATTCTAAGTGAAATGGAAAATCATTAGAGAGTTCTGGGTAAAGTTGTGATGTGATCTGACATTTTAAAGCCCACTTTGGCTACTAGATAAGGAACTATTTTAAAAGTTTAGGTAAGAAAAGATGGTTGTTCTAAGCAGGAGGAAGGTGGTAAACAGCAGTTAGATTCTGCATATACAGTATTTTGAAACCAGAACCAAAGGATTTACTTTGAAAAAATGGTATCAGTCAGTGAATAAAAGACATTTCATCTATTTTATACTAAAATGTATTTCAGGTTATTTTATTTCACATTTATAAGATACTTATCACAAGAACATCCAGCACTTTACAGAATGACTAAATATAAAATATAGACAATAAACATTGTCACAAATTATGACAGGATCTTGTATGAGTCTACTGTCAAAGTCAATATTTGCATAAAGTAGATATTTGAAAAGTCAATATTTGCACACATATGTATATACTACAATGCAAGAGTAGACTAAAGATTGTTGGTTGGATTCAATTTTATGTAATTTGTGCATCTATAGACAAAAAAGTCTGACATATTTTATAGATATACATGAATCTATACATAAAGGAACCGAAGAAATATATAGCACCCAAGTCTGTTGCAGAAGGAGGGAAAAACTAGGTACACTAAATTTTTTGCTGTGAGGTATGCTATAGTAATAACTCATCTGCTTCCTATGGTATGACAGTTGCTTTCATGCAAGATTTTCAAAAAATAATATTGTTGGACATAAACTGTTTGACTGCTAATCACCCCTATCTTTCAAATAGGTAATGCTTTCCTTCAAGTTAAATTATCTCATTAGATATTCTTATCAGCAATGTAGAGCAGTAGATGCTACAGTATTCCCTCACTTATCGCAGTTATTAAGTTCTAGCCCCCCCCCCCCAATAGGTGAAAATCTGTGAAGTAGGAATGTTATATTTATTTTAGTATTTATATATATTTTAAGGCTTTATAAACCCTTCTCACACACTTATAAACCATTCCCAGTCCCTCATTAACCTTTTCCACACTTTTATAAACACTACTTATGAGAACATACATTCCTAAACCTACATAACTTTAACAAAAAATGCATACAGTACTGTAAAATTTTATATGAGTACTCACCAGTGAAGTATACTACAACTCAAATGATGAAGATGATGAATTAGCTGTGCAGTACTGATGATGATGAAGGTGATGAAGGTGATGAAGGTGAGATGAATGTACTGCATAGCAAAGAAGAGCATTACAGCTCTTCTAAAGGCACCTCTTCATCATGCGCTTCTTCAGGTGGTGCAGTACATAGTATCTTTGGCCTTGTCTGTAACTTCTACTTCCACTAAAGGTGTAGGCATAACCGACCTCTTCATTCAAGTGATGAACATAGTTATGGGGAGTTGCTGGTGCTGCTTCTTCTTCTGATTGAGAATGTTTTTGTAAACTGACATGGCACTGTCGATTGATTTTGCAAACTGCAACAAACCATATGGGAGTCCCATTCTTAACCACTCATTCAAGTTCTTTGGCCATTTTGACCATGGTTGCAAGACAATCAACTGTTAGGCCAGCCTCTTCCTCTTCTTTAACCCATTGTTCATCCTGTCTGTTCCTCATTCTTTTCTTCACTTGCTGACTTAGTCAGCTCCTCCAGGTCTTCGTCTGTCAATGGTTGAGAGTGCACATTGATCAGGGTATTTACATCTTCAGCAGTCATGTCACTGAAGCCCTCTTCTTCTAGTATTTTTGCCAGCTTCATGGCCTTATCCACTGCAAAGTAATGGATTTCATCAGGAGAGAATCTCTTGTAATCATGGACCACTTCTGGCCACAGTTTTTTTCCAGCTGGCATTCAAAGTTTCACTCTTCATCTCCTTTATGGCCTTTTGAATATTTTGAAGACATGATACAATTGTGTACTCACACCAGTACATCTTTAGCGAGAAGTCTTCATCTGAGTCCATAGTTTCAACAAGGTTTTGCAGGGCATTTCATGTGTAGAGCGCCTTAAAAATGTGAATAACACCTTCATCCATTGGCTGAATGAGCGATGTGGTATTAGGCGACAAGAAGTCTATTTGGACGCCATCATATGTCAGGTCAACAGCAGAGCCTCCAGCATTTCCCATTGTCAGAAGCACTTTGAAATCAAGGCCTTCCTCTGCCAGATAAACCTTAACATCTGGGATAAAACATTGATGAAACCAATCAGTTGTGAGGAGTTTTGTGATCCAAGCTTTAGGGTTGTGCATCCAGTACACAGGCAACACATGCTTATTTTTGTTTTTTAGGACCCTTGGGTTCTTGGACTTATAAATAAAGCCCTGGTTTTATCATAAAGCCTGCAGCATTCCCATACATGATTAAAGTTACCCTAACTGTTTGGGCCTTGAAACCAGGGGCTTTTGCTTCTTCCTTCATAATGAAAGTGTGAGACGGCACCCGTTTCCAGAATAAGCCCATTTCATCCATGTTGAAAACTTGTTCAGGCTTATAACCTCCTTCCTTGATGATGTCTTTGAACATGTTGTTCACATACTCCTGGGCTCTGGCTTTATTCACAGAGGCAGCCTCTCTGTGCAGAGAAATGCTCTTGAGTCCAAAGTGTTTCTAAAATTTTTCAAACCAGCCCTTGCTGGCAGTGAATGGGGTTGATCTGGTTGGAGAAGCACTTGACGGTTCTGCTTCAGCGTCGTCATCGCCATCCTCTCCTTCATTCTCATCACTGTCATGATCATCCCTTTTTGCTGCTAAATGATCATACAGTTGCTTGGTCTTCATCCAGATGGTGTTTGTATCCAGCAAGGTATTCTTTTTTCTGCAATCGTTTATCCACACAGCTAATGCAGACTCCATCTTCACAATGATCTTATTGTGGGAAATAATCACCCTCTTTGCTGTTTTGTTGAAAGTCACTGATGCCATAGACCTGATATTCTTCTCGTCTGTCTTTATATAGTGAACTGAAGACTCATTGATCCTGTAATGGCAGCCAACAGACACATAGCTTCTCCCTTCCTTCAATATGTCGAGAAGTTCCACCTTTTCTTTTATGGTAATTATCTTTCTCTGGTGCTTGGGTTCACTGCCAGAATCCTTAGAAGATGCAGAACATTTGGGTGACACCATAGGGCTTACAATAACTTCAGTCTTTAAGGAAAATTTTACAAAACACAACACCACAGAGCAAACTATGCACAGTGATCGGAGGTAGAAGTGAAGTGGACAAGGCAAGATGCTGCACATATGCACACAGTGCAGGATAGAAGACCGACTGATGCTATGGTTACTGAGCCAATCAGCTCCCAGGATACACAAGATAATGCTCTGGTTGGTCGCCTTCCATCAGCCAATCAGCCAATCGTGTGTCATGTACAATTTCACATAGGCAAACGAGCTTGAGCATACATCTCATTTTCAGCATAATGTATGTGTTCATCTGCAAAAAAAATACATACTGTAAACAGTGTGCAGCATTTTATTTTGATTTAATATTCTTTTAATGTTAAAATCATTTATTATATTTTATATATTTTTTGAAATTTTTTAGGCTAAAATTATTAAAATAATAAATACTATGCATGTAAATACATATACAGTACCGCAAAATCCCACAATACAGCAAAAAATCCATGATAAATAATTAAATATGGTATTTTAAAAAATTCCATGATACAGTGAGGTCGCAATAACTAAACTGCGATATAGAGAGGAAATACTGTATTATCTTATACTTTTGAAACAAAATAGTAAATTCATGCATCTCCAGAAGATAGATGAAAATCCATGTAAGTAATTAACTTGATTATAGAAACCACCTTTAGTGGACAAAAACACACAAATGCAAACACATCACATTTTTATTTATTATTTAAGTTCTAATATAATATTTATTGACATCTAGATCATTTATTTCATTTACTTAAATTTCTTCTCCCAACTCTCTCTTTCTATCTTCTGCTACCTGTTTGATTGTTTGACATTGGTTTGTTTGAATTATCCATTGTTCAAAAATTCTGAAGTAAGAAAATTCATCTAAAAGTTTACAGTGAGACAGAAAATGAGACACCTCATACTGTGAAGTAGTTTTCATTAAGATGATTAAGACAGCCCTAGCTGATGTGACTCAGTTTGTTGGAATATTGTCCTGTACACCAAAATATTGTAGTTTGTTTCTGGTCAGAGCACATATCTAGGTTGCAGGTTAGGTCCCCAATTGGGAGGTGTACAGAAGGCAACCAATCAAAGTTTCTCTCTTACATCAAAATTTCTCTTTCTCTCTCTCTTCTTCTCTAAAAGCAATTAAAAAATGTCCTTGGGGTGAGAATAAAAAAATAAAAAGTTTATTAAGATAAGTTTTTTGTTATAGTAATTCTCTTAATAATGGAATAAAAAATATCTAATAAGCAGTCTATGCACAATTCAGAAACTATTGTCTTTATCTCATAATTTATAAATACAGAAAAGTACATTGAATTTGATATAGCATTTAAGTATACAATTTCATATAGTTATCAAAATAATATGTAAGGTTTTATTAAAAATTGAGCATGTTTATCATTGCAAAATGTAAAAATATATGTGGAATATTATTTACCTATATTATTTTACTTGTATTTTTAAATAGCTAAGTTTTTATTCTTCTTGAAAATAAAAGGGATAAACATAATAAGTGAAAAACAAATTTATTTATAGTTCCAATGCCTCATTTAGTAGACTAATTTATTGTTTTTAGTTTTAATTCTTTACTATAGCTATAATCTTCACCATGTAATGTTGTAGTTTGTCCCACAAAAACACAATGTTTCCTCCCACCTTGATTTTGGGTTCAGACATGTGATTTGCTTTGCTGAAAGGGGTTTCAATGGATGTGATATAGCAGAGGTTTTAAGATATGCTTGAGCAATTGGACTTCTCCATCTCTGTTTTCATTTGTGCCATGAGAAGTGTCTTTTTCCCTCAGATATCAGCTGTGTCTTCAACCTGGAACTATGAATGCTCTCCTGTGGAGTGGAGCCAGCCTAACTGAACCCCTGATAAGCAACATGGAGTAGAGCTGTCTCAGCTATGATGGCTTAAAGCAGCCTCTGACAACTACCTTTTAGAGAGCAAAATGGGTGTTGTTTCTGTCCATTATGATCTGAACTGTATCCTGTAAAAACATACTGAAGCTCTATCTCTACCTGTAAATGTGTCCTTAACTGGACATAAGGTCTTTAGAGATTATGAAGTCAGGATGAGGTCATTATGGTGGGTCCTAATCCAATATGACTGTGTCCTATAAAAAGAAGAAAGTTAAACATGAAAATAAACACTGGGGGAGTACTGACTTCTGGCCAAGTTGGGGAGTAGACAGATATGCTGCATCTCCCTCCACAACTAAGAAGGAATACAACTACCTGAAAACTAGAAACAACCAGAAGTTCCAGAAAATCAAACTGCATGTAAGTGCAGCAAACAAACATAAAAAGAAGAAATACTCATCCAGACAGGTAGGAGGGGCAGAGCCGGGGTGGAGAGGACATGGTGTGGTGGTGGCAGCAGTGGCAGCGGCAGTGGTGGCAGTGGCAGGCCAGCAGAAAGTGCAGTCACACGTTTTAAAAAGTCAGGAGGAACGCCTGGGGAGTGTTCCCAGCTCCTCACTGGACCTCGAAGCTCACAGTTCCAGCACTGGGGAAAATCAAGCCTCATTGCTTCTAACTGTGCAGACCAGTGGGGGTTGGGGTGGAGGCAGAAACTGCTGGTCTTCCAGTAGAGCTCACTTCTTTAAATGGCCCCCATGGTCCTAGAACGTCCGCAGACCCACCCACTCTGAAAACGACAGCCAGGGCAGCAACTAGAGGGGTGCCAGTTTGGTGCAGAAATGGGAGAGGTGCCTGGAAAAGAGGCAAATCCTGGACAGGCGGCATTGTTCCCTCTCGGACCCTCCCCCACATACAGCGACACAATGTGGTGAGACAGGTCACCCTGTACTGAGTCTCCGCCCCTTACAATGTAACAGGAGTGACAGCTTTACCTGGGACTCAGAGGCAAACAAACACAGGAGCCTGTCAGAATAAGGAGACAGAGAAGTATGGCCCAAAAGGGGAAATGGGTCAAGGTTCCAATGAGAGAACTAAGGGACAAGGAGATAGCTAACCTCACAGATGAGGAGATAGACAACCTAACAGATACAGAATTCAAAACACTGGTGATAAAGATACAGGCTTGACAGATATGCTTGAGTAAGGAAAACGCATAAGGAAAGAAGTGAAGGCTATGATAAGTCAAATGAAGGAAAATCCACACAAAACCAATGGTGAAAGAAAGGAAACCAGGGTTCAAATCAATTATTTGGAACATAAGGAAGAAAAAAACAGTTAACCAGTGCAGAATGAGGAAGCAAGAACTGAAAAAAATGAGGAAAACTCCAAATTTTGTGAAGGAAATGGACATACAGGTCTGGAAGGCACAGAGGGTCCCAGGCGAGATGGACCCAGAGGTGAACACACCAGGACGCATCATGATTGAGATGCCAAAGGTGAAAGATAAAGACAGAGTCCTGGGGGCAGCAAGAGAGAGGTGGAGAGTTGCCTACAGGGGAGTGCCTATAGGACTATCATCTGATTTCTCAGAGGACACTTTGCAGACAGAAAAGGACTGGCAAGCAGTATTCATTGTGATGAAAGGCAACCTGCAACCAAGGTTATCCTATCCAGCAAAGCTATCATTCAGAATGAAAGAACAGATGAAGTGCTTCCCAGATAAAGTAAAGCTAAAGGAGTTCATTATCACCAAGCCATTATTATATGAAATGTCAAAGGGACTTACTTAAGAAAAAGATCAAAACTATGAACACTAAAATGACAACAAACTCACAACTATCAACAATTGAATCTAAAAAATAAAAACAAAACCCAACTAAGCAAACCAGAATAGGAACAGAATCATAGGTATGGGAATCATTTGGAGGTTTATCAGCTGGGAAGGGGGCAGGAGAGAATTGGGGATATGGTGCAGAGATTAAGAAGCATAATTGGTTTGTACAAAATAGATGGGGGGAAATTAAGAATAATATAGGAAAGGGTGAAGCCAAAGAACTTATATGCACAACACATGGACATGAACTGAGTGGGGTGGGATTGTTGGAGGGAAGTGGGGTACTGAGCAGAGGAGAGCAAAGGGGGAAAATTGGAACTACTGTAACGATGTAATCAATAAAATATACTTAAAAATAATAAAAAATAAACACTGGGAAACATCATGTGAAGATAAAGGCAAAGATCATAATGTTGTATCTGTAAGCCAAGGTATGCCAGAGATTTCCAGCAAAGCACCAGAAACCAGGAGAGAAGCATGGAGCACATCCTCCCTCTCAGTCCTCAGAAGGGAGTTACCTTGTTTGATTCAGGCTCCAAACCTCTAAGACCTGTAAGAAAATAAATTTATTTTGTTGCAGCTACCCAGTTTGTGGCACATAGTCATAGCATAACTAGAAATCTAATATATTGTTGAATGACAATGAGATTTTATGGTAGCCTGTATGTTAGTTATATAAGTATATTTTCTTCTCTGACTTTATCCATAATGGTTTTTGTAATACCAATATTATGTGATATAAAGAAAGTTACTTTCTTATAATCTCCTTAATCATAATGTTTAAGAATTTAGGATTTTTAATGCTTAAAAATTAATAAAAATTATTATTGTATTTTAATACTAAATTCAACATATTTATCATTCAAATTCATCTATAACTATAACACATCGGTTCTGCTAGCCAAGTTTGATGTTTCTATCAGTTCAGTTTTTAAAAATATAGAATACACTGTATTTCTTATAAAAATCATCTAATCATAGTATGGTAAACAATCTTATTTTTCTAATAACCATTTTCTCCTTATCAACCAACATTCTATTATTTAATTATAATTTCCTGTGCAAAATAATAACAACTACCATTTATTTAGTAACTGCTATGCAAGAGGCACTATATTATGAATTAATTACATTAAGCAAAGTATATGAAATGGCTTATAACTTAAAATTAAAATATACAATATTAACAGCACCCCCTGCAATGACATGTATAGGTATAAAGTTAGTAAAATATGCACTAAAATTGTATAAAGAAAATTACAAAAGGCATAAAAATAAAAGATCTATATACAAAGTTTTTTTCATAGATTGGACTCAATGTTATTAAAATGTCAGTGCTTTTCAATATCATCTATAAATTCCAAGCTATTCTAATTAAAACCCAAGCAAGACATTTTATTGATATTGTCCATTAGACTCTAACATTTATATAAAATGACAAAGGACCTTCTATAGTAAAAAATACTGAAGAAGGAGAAGGAAGGCAGGGAGTAGGGAAGGAGTAGGAGTAGAAGGAGAAGGGAGAGGAGTAGAAGGAGAAGAAGAAGAAAAGCAACAACAATGTTAGTTGACTTACTCTACCTGATATCACATCTTAATCTATGACTATTGTAACCATGACAGCATGTTATTGGGGAGGGGGGGAAGGAATAGAATAAAGAATCCAGACATATATCCACACAAATAGAGCCAACTGACCTTTGACAAAGGAGTAAAGTTTAAATAATGGAAAAATGATAGTCTTTTTAAGAAATAGTGTTAAAAAAATTGAAAATGTTTCATTTAAAGAAAAAAAATATCTAGACATAGACTGTACACATTTCAAAACTTTGCTTTTGTAATAAGTTTTTAAATGTGACACTAATAGCATAATCCATTTTTTTTAAATTGTAAGTTATACTTTGTTTATATTAAAACCTTTTGTCCTGCAAAAGATATTGTCAATAACATTTAAAAAAATAAGTCACACTAAACAAAGTATTTGTGAAACATGTACAGGTAAAAGATGTTTACAACCATTTAGAGAATGCTTAAAATATAACAATAAACAAATACTATGATTAAAAATGAACATGAGATTAACAGACACATCACCAGAGAAGACATGCATATGACAGTGCTCACATGAAAATCTATAGCTGTAGAAACCTACATTAAAATTATAAAGATCTCAAATTAATAACCTTACTTTACACCTTAAGGTAGTATAAAAGGAACACTCTAAATGTAAAATTACCCGAGTAAAGAAAATAATAAAAATAAAAGTGCACATGAACAAATTCAGAAGTAGAAAAAAAAAAAAAAAACAGGAAAAAAACAACAAAATCAAAAGTGTTTCTCAAAAGATTAAATATTGCCCAAGGACAGAAAAGAGAAGATGCAAATTGCTAAAATCAAAAATCAAAATAGACATTACTATAGACCTCAGAGAATGAAAATAATTATGAGAGTAGCAAGAACACCTTTACAGCAACAAATGAGATAATTAAAATAGAATAAAGAAAGAAAAAGAAAAAATCTGTATTTTACTATACTAAATAGATTTAATCAATAATAAAAAACCTCTCAATAAATAAAATGCCAGAAAAAGATAGTTTCACTGGTGAATTCTGCCAAACATTTAAAGAAGGAACAATAAAAATCTATATGAAATCCTTCTAAAAATTAGAAGGGGAAAGAGACTTTTTAAGCTACTCTATGAGGTCAATAGTATAGGAATACCAAGGTCAGATACATGTTTTTAACCCTTTAATTCAACATGGTACTTGAAGTATTGGCCAGTGCATGACAAGAAATAAAGAGCATCCAAAGGAATACAAACAGCATACAACGTGAAAAAGTATGAGATATGTCCAGAAGGTATCCAGTCATTTAATATAAAAAATAGAGATATTTATTGAAGATACAAGAAACATTGTACATAAGGCAATGACATCTCAGTCCCCTTCAAAGTAGGCTCCTTGAGACCTCACACAGTTCTCCCAACTGCCATCCACTGCCCCACTATATTTTCGGGAATCTCATCAATTGTCTGAAGTCTCTTCCCTTTCAAAGGTAATTTTAGTTTTGGAAAAAGCCAGATGTCACAGGGCACCAAATCTAGGTTGTAGCTGGACTGATTCACCTGGATGATTTGATGTTTTGCCAAAAAACTCTGCACAAGACATGATGCATGAGTAGGCACATTGTTGTGATGAAGCTGCCAATCACCAGTTGCCCATAGCTGTGGCCTTCTGAATCATCTGAATAGTTCCTGTGGAGGACTGTTAAAGTTAACACAAAATTTGATGTAAGTTTATTGCTCTACTCCCTCAGTCATTTTGAATGTGATGGCCACACAGTACATATGCTCACTCAATGGCATCAACTACCCTCAATAACTAGTATAGTTAAATCATCATTGTTCATACGTGCACATTCCAGTCCACTCTCCTTAGCTGCCATGTTACATTGGTGTCACAAAAACTGTTCTTGTTATATAAACAATGGCTGGACTTTCTTCCAACAGACCTCATATATGTGTCTGTATTTCTAGATAACAAACTTTTATGTATAGAAGTTATTAAATAATCCACACAAAGAAACTGTTAGAGCTAATGAACAAGTTCAGCAGAGTTGTAAGATGCAAAAACAACACTCAAAAATAAGTTGTTTTCTACACATTTGCAGTGACCTTACAAAAAAGAAATTAAAATAATTTCATCTACATTAGCATCAAAACTAATAAAACAATAGAAAGTAAGTTAATGAAGGTCATGCAAGATTCTGCATTTGAAACTACAAAACATTGCTGAAAGGCATTAAGGAAGACATAAACAAATGATTGTCTTTTCATTTTGGAAGACTATATTTTTTAAGATAGAAATATTTCCTAAAGCTACCTACAAAAATCAATGAAATCCATATCAAAACCTCAACTACCTCTTTTTTTTTTTTCAGAAATAGATAAAACAATCCTAAAGTTCACATAGAATTGCCAAGAACTGAGAATAGCCTATACAATATTGAAGAAAACTAAGTTGGGAAACTCACACTTCCCAACTTTAAAACTTAGTACAAAACAACAGTAATGAAAACAGTATATTATAGGATGTTAGCCATAGGAATTAATAGAATTAATAGAATTCAAAGTTCAGAAATAAACTCGTACATATATAGTCAATTGACTTTCACAAGGATGCTAAGAGAAAAGATACACTAATTATTCAACAAATGGTGCTAGGCAACTGGATATTCACATGCAAATCAATTTTTAGATCCTTACTTCACACAGTCTACAAAAAGTAACTCAAAATTAATCAAATATCTAAATATAAACTAATATTCTTAGAAGACATGAGTACCTTCCCAGGACCATGGTTTTGGCAAGAGAATAATTAGGTATGAAACCATAATACAAGTAACAAAAGAAAAAAATTAAAAATTGCATTCATTAAAATTATAAACTTTGTGCATAAAAGGACAGTATCAAAAAAATGAAAAGATACTTTATGAAATGGAAGAAAATACTTACAAATTATAGCTTTGGTAAGGGTCTAAAGATTTCTACAATTCAACAGGATAAATAATCCAATAAAAAAGTGGGCAAATGACTTGAATAGACATTTCTCAAAAACTAAATACAAATAACATATACTCATAGCCAACAAGCATAGTAAAAGATGTAAGATATCATTAGAGATATGCAAATTAAAATCACAATGAAATGCCAATTCGCACTCACTAAATTGGCTATAATGTAAAAACAATACAAACAAACAAACAAAAAATACCAAGAAATTAAGTGTTGGCAAAGATCTGGAACATAAAATAGTATAACAGCTATGAAAAATAGTTTGGCAGTTCTCCAACAAATTAAACCTAGACCTTTCCTATGAATCCACAAATCTTCTCTTGGTATATGCCCTAAAGAATTAAAAGGAGGTATTCAGACAAAAACTTGTACACAAATGTTCATAGTAACACTTTTCAAATAGGCAAAAGATGGAAACAGCCTAATTGCCTATGAGCGAATTAATGGACAAAGTGTGGTACATCTATACAGAGGAATATCGTTCAGCCATAAAACAAAATGGAATACTAGTACATGCTATAACATAAATGAACCATAAAAACATTCTGTAAATGAAAAAAAGCTAGACACAAAGGCTACATATTATATGATTACATTCCTATAAAATATCCAAAATAGTTAAATCTATTTTATTTAATTAATTTATTTTTTAAATAATTTCTTTATTGATTGATTTGTTTGTTTGTTTATTTTTAGAGAGAGGGGAAAGGAGAAAGAGAGGGAGAGAAACACGACTGTGTGGTTGCCTCTCACTCGCGTCCCCAACTGGGGACCTGACGTGCAACCTAGTTATGTGGCCTGACTGGGAATCGAACCAGCGACACTTGGTTCACAGGCCCACGCTCAATCCACTGAGCCACATCAGCCAGAGTCTAGTTAAATCTACTTTAAAAATGAGAGTCTTGTTTGCCATGGGATGTGAAGAGAGCAAATAGGAAGTGGATACTTAATGAGAATAAAACTTTTTTTTGATATGATAAAAATGTTCTGGAACTAGTTAGTGGTGATAATTACCCAGCATTGTGAATACAGTTAATGCCACTAAATTGTACATTTTAAAATGATTAAAATAAACAATGTTACATGTATCTTACCAAAATTAAACCAAATACAGTCTGTTTTCAGAATCAAGAGTTCAGAATGTCCTGCAATGATCAGGAAGAGGGGGAAGGAGAAACCTGACTTACGAAGAATTGCAAGTCTATTATATTATCTACCTTCTATTTTATTATCTCCTAAAGAGGTACGAGATATGGGATTTGGTGAAGATTTTAGGCTAGATTTATATGTAACCAAGATTCCCACCCCTACTAAATGCAAAAACTTTATTTAAAGGGTCTTCTGCCTTCTTTCTTATTGCACCATTTTTTCTGGCTTTACTCTGCATTCCAATGCTGCATCTTCCCAATTGTTATAAACAGATATTCAATCTTATGGTTGCTGAAACCATCTCATTGAATCAAGACATTTTTTCTTCCTCATCAAAAGTCTTTTGTCTTATGTTATTTTCCCTGAGGGTGCTTTCCGTTGAAGAAAATTTTATAAACCAACTAATGGAAATTTATTAGTGACTGAAATATTCAATTGCTTAATTCAATTCAATGAACACTTATTGGGTAGCTTCTCTAGTTAAGCTAAAGTTCAGGTTTGGTTGAGAAGAAAACTGAAGCATGAAACATGGTGAAATTTTAAAAAATCATCTGGTTGAAAGAAAATACATTAACAGGAAGAATTTTAAAAATCAGCCAAAATAGTAATAATATTAATGATGATAATAAAATTTATTTTTTGAGTTCTCACTTTGTTTCAAGAATGGTGTTTAACATTTTCATCCATTAGTTCATATTTTCAAAATGACCTAATGAATTAGATCCTAATATTCAACTTATTTCTACAGATGAAGGAACAAAGTCAAGGACTTTACATTACTTTCCCAAAGTGATTTATTTCAATAAGAGGAAAAAATGGATTTGAATCCACACATACCTAGTTTTAAAGTCCACTTTTCATTGAATCCATTACATTGCCTTGCTGCACCTAATTCATTAGGCGTGCATATAGAAAATACAGATATTTATTATGTAATATTATTTTCTTTTATTTTAATACAAATTATATTTTAAACCTCTTCAAGTTTAGGAGATATGGTCTCAGCCATTTAAAAATATTTTCTCTCTTTACTAGGATTGTTTTTAAATTCAAGTATGGTTCAAGCAGTGTGTATGTGTAAAACCGAATATCCTAGGCATTCCATCAAAGTTTTCATGTCTTTTTTGTTGCCATTGAATTTGATGCCATTATTCTACCCCAAGGTTCAATGTATGGTATCTACTATCGGTCTCTATACTGTCCAGAAGTTCCCTGGGATCCAGCTCTCCCCTGTCAAATAATACTCAAAATTCAGTCTTTGAGTCATACAAATCTTACATAACTATATAACATTATTCTTCACTTAATATTTTTAAAATGGCATCTCACCAGATAATAAATATATTTTATCTATTCAGCAACCTTGTACTTTTTGTATTTCTTGATCAGCCCTTTTAAGAAAGAGAACATACAATTTGATATCCATTTTACACATGAGAAAATTAAGGCTTTCCATATAAAGTAACTTCTTGAATGCTGTATGATTAAAATCTGGTAGAATTTAAAAAAATAATCAAAATTCTTCTGTATTCCTACTTTAGTTTTGAAAGCAAAACTGAAGTGCTATGAAAATTCATCAAAGAAAGAGATTATATGTGTGGTCAGAATAGTAAAGTGGGTAGAGAGTGGGATCATTAAAATAAGATCAGAAGAGGCTTAAAGATAAAGTTATCATTTGAAGTGGATAATAAAGGAAAAAAAGCATCCAAATGATTGGGACAAGTAAGTAGGCATTTGCATTTAACATGAATTTGTATTAGAGCACCTACTTGGGTTGCAAGTGTTCTAATAAACACAAAGCATCCTGGGCTCCTAGTCTTTAACATTCTATCTAATCATGAATTAACGTTTCGTTTATGCCTTATATATATATTTACTTTTACAGAATGCTTAAATATTCAATTTAAAGCCATCAATTATGACAGTATTCTATCACATGTATCAATGAAAAGAATGTATGGATATAAGGCATTTTTCTGAAATACCGAAGACTCCTTATGCAAGAAGAGGCAATGTTAGTAAGGCATCAGTGATAAAGCGCATTATAAAACTAAAACATTTTACAGGAAATTCAGTGAACCATTCCTTAGGCGTCCACATATTAGGGCTATTTTAAAGAAGTTGATTAACTTAGTCTGCATAACCCTACTAGTTAGGCATTTTTTCCTTATTTTAACAGTACGGAAAACATAGTTCAAGCTTAAAAACTTGTTTTAAATTAAGTTGGTGGGCAATTGAATCCAAGTCTTTTAAACTCCAAAGCCCTACAATTCTCATTTATTATAGCATAAAATGTTTCAAAAATTGGGAAGAACTGGAAGAATAAAACACTGAGCACACATATAAAAAACACTTTTGAGATTTTATTAACATTTTACCATATCTGTCCCATATATCTAGAGAAGTATATTTACATTAAAAATTGGCCTTTCTAAAGAAGAGTTCAGTGAGTTCTGGAATATATATAGTAGTGTAAATACTATTTTAATCATGATATAGAATATTCCCAAAACCCTGAAAATTTGTCATGAGTCCCTTTGTAGTCCATCGCTTTGCCTCATCTCCATCCCTGAAAAATACTTATCTGCTTTCTTTCCCTCTAGTTTTACCATTTCTAGAATGTCATATAAATAAATTCAGACCATATAGAGTCTTTTGTATCTGGCTTCTTTCACTTAACATGCTTTTCAGTATCAACTATTTTGTAGCATACATAGTAGTTTATCCTATTTTATTGCTCACTAGTATACAACTATATGAATAAATTAAATTTCTTTTAATCCATTCTCAAATTGTCAAAAATTTGGGATTTCTTAGTATTCAGTTAGTTCAAACAAAACTATCATAAATTTGTCTACAGGTCTTTTTGTAGTCATATATTTTCATTTATCCTGAGTAAATAACTAGAAGTGATGTTATAGATCACATGATAGTTTTATATATAACTTTACAAGAAACTTCTAAGCTGTTTTCCAAAGTATTTGTTTTACATTTCCTCAAGCAATGTATGAAAGCTCCATTTGGTCCATCTTTTCACAAAGACTTAAAACAGGTTTTTAAAAAATTTTTTACCCTTTCTAGTGGATATATAGAGATATTGCATTGTGATTTTAATTTTGTTTCTCTGATAGCAATGTTAAATATCATTCCATGTGTTTAGTTGCCATTGATATATTTTTGTTTGTATATCATTTCAAGTATCGTTTATGTTTTTCTTACTATTATTCAATTGTAAGAGCACTTTAAAAAATATTTTAAACACAGTTCTGTTGCCAAGTGTATGTTTTCCTTAAGAACGTCTGTTGGAAGAATCAAAGTTTCTAGTTGTGATGAAACCTGGAAACTGTAATGGAGAGTCTGATTATATTTTTTATATTTGTTGACAGTTTTCACGTTCCACACATATCTCTCTGCTTTCTGCCCCACATCTAGGAAAGCTGATAAGAAACTTTAGATGCTCCCTTACTTGGTGTAGGCTGGAAGTTCAAATTAAGTAAGTATGTCTGGGTACTAGAATCCTTGTTATAACACCAAGTCTTAACCACAAAAAAGCCAGTCACACCCTCTTTTTCTGTCAGTTTTTGAGCCTGTTTGGGATCCTATCCTCATTCTCCCCAGAAAGCTTCATTATGTGATTAATAAATCTTTTTACGCCCTCTTGGTGCATATGTGAGTCATCAGTGTTGACATCTGTATTGTCTATTGCCGTTCTAATAAATTACCACACTTTGTAGCTTAAAACAAAACAAATTTATTATCTTATAGTTCTGTGTGCTATAAGTTTCTCTGGACCAAAATTAATGAGTTGATATGGCTTCATATCTTTATGGAGGGTCTAGGAGAAAATTCATTTCTTTGCCTTTTTTGGCTCCTACACACCACTGCAATTCTTATCTGATAGCTTCTTCCTCCATCTGTAAGTCAGCAATATAGCATCTTTGAATTTTTCTCTGACTTTGATCCCTCTACTTCCCTCTTCCAGTTTGAGGTCAGCTAAGTAACCTTAATACCATTTGCATTTTAATTCTCCTTTATCGTACAAGATAACATACTAATAAGACACAGGAATTAGAATGTGGTTGGACATCTTTCAGGAGTCATTATTCTATCTACCACATCTGAAACATACTACTGTCTCCTAGGGTAAACACAGCAAATTGCAAAGTTACAAATATTTCTGTTACTAATTTCTTACAGAAATATTATAATTTTAGCTTTTATATTTGTCTGTTTTCCATTTTTGGTATTTTGAATATGGTAAAAGGGAGTGATAAGGTTTAATTTTATATACTTATATTTCCAAAATTGTTTCCAAAATGTTTAAAGTAATTACTTGACCAATATCTTTATATATATAATTATTTGATTTTTATAATTAGTAATTATTCTGGCAGTAATTTTTAGAAAGCCTATCCTTTCCCTACTGAATTCTATTGGCATCATTCTTAAAAATCAGTTGACAATGAATGTGAGGATCTATTTATGAACTATATCCTGTTTATTGATCTATGTGTTTATCCTGACAAACTTACAATGTCTTTGTCATAATACAATTTTGGTCAGTCTTGAAATTAATTAGTGTATAGTTTCCAATAACGTTGTTATTCAAATTATTTTGGCTATATTTGTTTTTGGGGGTTTTCACATCTATTCTTGAATAAGTATATCAAATTCTACCAAATATTTGAAGTCTTATTGACTAAACACAGCAATTTGGGAAGAACTGTCACCCTAACAATATTGAGTATTTTGATCCATTATTTTGGTAAATATCTTTCTCTTTCTCTCTTTCTTTACCCTTTTCTATACTATTCTTAACATCCTCATCTATTCTGCACCTTCCTACTATGCTTCTTAATTCCTGCACCATTTCCCTCCTTATCCCCTCTTCCTCCTCCCAGCTGCCACCCCTCCACCTGCTCCTCATACCTGTGATTCTGTTTCTACTCTGGTTATGTGTTTAGTTTGTTTTTGTATTTTTTTTTTTAGATTCTCTTGTTGATGGTTATGATTTTGTTGTCATTTTAAAGTTCATAGATTTGATCTTCTTTTTCTTAAATAAGTCCCTTTAGCGTTTCATATAATAATGGCTTGGTGATGATGAACTACTTTAGCTTTACCTTGTTTGGGAAGCACTTTATCTGCCCTTCCATTCTAAATGATAGCTTTGCTGGATGGAGTATTCTTAGTTGTAGGTCCTTGCTTTATATCATTTTGAATATTTCTTGTCAGTCCCTTCTTGCCTGCAACGTTTCTTTTGAGAGATCAGTTGATAGGCTAATAGGCACCCCTTTGTAGGTAACTCTCTTCTCTCTTTCCACTTTCAAGATTATCTCTTTATATTGAACCTTTAGCATTTTAATTATGATGTGTCTTGGTGTCATCCTCCCTGGGTCTAGTTTGTTTGGGACTTTGTGCTTCCTGGACCTTTATATCTTTTTACTTTGTCAAATTTGGGAAGTTTTCCTTCATTATTTTTTCACATAATTTTTCAATTTCTTGCTCTTCCTCTTCTCCTTCTGGCACCTCTATGATTCAGATATTGTGATGTTGAAAGTTATCCCAGAGGTTTGTAAGCCTGTCCTCATTTTTTTTTTTTCCTATTCTCTTTTTCTCCTTCTGTACTGGTTAACTGTTTATTTCTTCCTTATGTTTCAATTTGTTGAATTGAACCCTGGTTTCCTTTCCTTTATCACTAGTTTTGTGTGGATTTTCCTTCATTTCTCTTAGTATAGTCTTCATTTCTTCCCAGTACTGCTTAATTTTTTTCTGTCAAATCTGTGAGCATCTTTATCACCAATGCTTTAAACTATGCATCTGTTATGTTCTCTATCTCATCATCTGTTAGGTTCACTATTTCTTTGTCACTTAGTTCTCCCACTGGAAACTTTTAGGCCGGGAGACTTCTCCACCTAATTTTGACAGCTTTCTGTGTTTGCCTCTGTGTCTTAGGTAGAGCAGTTGCACCTGTTATAAGGAGTGGAGCCTTAGGTATTCGTTAGTGCTGGTGACCCATTTCACCATGCTGTGGTGCTGTATATGGGGGAGGGGTCTGAGAGGGAGCAGTGCCAGTTGCCACCACTTTTCTGGGCACTTCTCCCCCTTTCTGTACTAAGCCAGCTGCCTCATTTGAGAGACCAGCAGTTTCTTCCTCCGCCCCAACCCCCACTTGCTTTCACAGTCAGAAGCAATGTGGCTCTATTTTCTGCAGTGCTGGAACCATGTACCATGTGGTCTTTTTTGGGTCTGGTCTGGGGCTGGAATTGCTTCCCAGGTTTAAAATGTATGACTTTGTTTTTGGTTGCAGCTGTTATCCCTGGTGCCTTGTGCCACTGCTGCTGTCACCAGCTCTGCTGCCAAGCTCCACCCCCGCAGCCCTGTAGTCCCACGCCTCCATCTCTCTGTCCCAGCTCCACCCGTCCTACCTTTCTGGCTGAATATTTCTTCTTTATTTATTTGCTATACTATTATGTAGTTTGATTTTCTGGATCTTCTGCTTCTTTTTAGTTTTGAAGTGGTTGTAAACTCCTTCTTAGTTGTGAGGGAGACGCGGCATGTCTGCCTACACCTCCATCTTTGCTGGAAGTCCTGGTGTTAATAGTTCTTAAATTCTCTTAATAAATATTTTGTGATTTTTCAGGGTACAAGTGTTATTTGCTTTATGTTAAAATTATTAAAATATTTTTAAGTATTTCTTGTTATGTTTTTATTTTATTATTATACAAAATATTTTTCCAGTTTCCAACATTTTTGTTGCAGGTAAACAAAAAATTGTCTTTGACATAATGACTTTTTATGTATGATCTCGGAAGCATATTCATAACTTGTAGTTAACTTTTCTGTGCATACTTTAGAGTTTTTAATGACTATTTCATGTTGGCTGCAAATAAAATCTTTAATTGTTCTCACCAGTTGTATGGCTTTTATATCTTTTTCTTATTTTATTATAATTACTGTATTAATTGAATTGTGAATATAAACCATTAAAGGATGAATATAAATCCTTGACTTGTTTCCAATCTTTAAAAAAACATATTCAGTTTTCACCATTAATTATATTAGCTGTGCATTTCTTTTAGATATACTTTATCGAATATGAGAAGATTATCCTTTATTTTCTGAGTTTTTATTTTCCATTAATGGAGTTAATGTTATATTTTTGCATCTAAGTTGATATTGTTGTTTTGTTTTATCTTCTGTTTGTTGATATGGTGAATTCCATTGCTAAAAGTTTGACTTTTGAACCAGTCTTGAATTTCAGCCATAACTTCTTCCCATTTGACCCTTTTATTCTTTATGATGTTTATAATTTTTTATATAACTAATCTCAATTTGCCAACATTTTAAGATTTTTGTATATTATAAAAAATATAGAGTTATAATGATCTTTACTGTAGTTACTTTATATGGCTTTGGTATTAAGCTATGTGAACTTTAAAATGACTTGCAATGTATATAACCCTCTTCTATGTTCTGGAAAAATTTGTGTAGAAGTGATATTTATCACTTAAATGCGTGGCAGGATTTACCAGTGAAGCCTTTGGGCCAGGAGTTTATGTGTGTGTGTGTGTGTGTGTGTGTGTGTGTGTGTGTATAAAGATGTTAACTACAAATTCAAGATATGTATTTCTGTTATTTATCTCTTCCTGAGTGAGCTTTGTATATTTCAAAGTATTTTCCTTTCATCTAATTTTTAAGGATTGATTGATATAGTTGTTTATAATATTATTTTATTATTTATTTAAATTCTGTAAAATTTGTAATAATGTACTCTTTCTCATTTCAGATATTGATAATTTGTGATCTTTAAGTTTCTAATTTGTTACTTAATAGTTTTTGACAATAAATTTCATTCTACTGTATATAGTATTTCTCATTGCTTTGACTTTATTCAAGATTTTCTCTTTATGGTTGTTGTCAGTAGTTATAAAATTATGTGGCAATAGTTTTTTGTTTGTTTATTGGGTCTTTTTTTACTATTTTTGTTTTTTCCTACATAGGGTGTTCTGGGCATCTTCAAAAATCGGGGGGGGGGCGGTAAAAAATATTTAATTAATATTGAAAAATTTTTATACATTGTCTCTTTCAATATTTTTTATTACCTCTTTTCTCTTTCAGGAGCTGCAATTATAGAAATTTTAGGCTGTTTGATATTATTTTATCAATACTCTCAAGTTTTGTGTTTTATTTTGTTTTCTGACACGTTTTTATTTTTGTGTTTTTGTTTGGATAATTTCTTTTGACATATGTTCAAGAAAACTGATTCTTTTTTTCTGCTATGTGAGTTATAAAAATAAACCCATAAAATATTCATCTGATGTTATATTTTTAATTTTTACCATTTCCAATTATTTTTTTATAATATCAATCTCTCTGCTGAAATTCCTCATCTGTCTATGCATGCCTAAGTTTCTGCTAGATTTTTAAACTTATTAATCATAGTTATTTTAAGCCCAGTCTTGATACACCTTCCATCTAGGTCACCTCTAAATATAATTGTTTTAATTTTTTTTTCTTCTTGATAATATACAGATTTCTTATTTTACCCCATGTGTGTTTCATAGATTTTGAAATTTATTGCCAAACACTATTTATAAAGGAAAATTAAAGGCTTAGGCAAATAATATTTTTGTGAAGAAATGGGTACCGTTCTCCTTTTAAGCCATTGCTTGGGTGAGCTGAGTCAATACACTCTAGGTATGTTTTATGTTGCTGTTGCTGTGGTGACCTCAGTGAATGACAGGTCTCCACTACTGCCAGCACCAGAACTGCTGTGTCCTTACACATAGAGGGAGGCCTGAAGTGATGAAGAGTTTTTCAATAGGCTGTGAACACCTAAAAAAAGGAGAAAGGATCTTTTTCTAAATTATTTTTCCATCTCAAACAATAATATAGACTATAGTCAGATCTAATTGAAAGGCTCTTTGTTGGAGTAGATAAGGCTGGGAACTTCTCTGTTCTGCTCCAACTTCAGTCTTAGTCCAGTCTTGTGTATCTGAGCCTCAGTGGTAGGATTTTCTCAGTATTCCTTTAGCTTCTTCAGTGACAGGCAGGCCCTCCTCCAGATCAGAGTGGGCTCTAGAACATAGCCAGTGTCTCTGAGCGGCAGTAGACCACTCACTGCTCTGCATTAGTGCAGTCCTGGACAAAGCAGTCATCATCCATCATCCAGTGGCACATAGTATTTCCTCAAAGGTAGAGGCGGGGGCTAAATTTACTAATCCTTGCTCAACGACAGTTGACTTTTGCTTAGAGCCTACAGATACACAGCTAGCTTGACAGAAAAGGGATCCAGGTTGGTTTCAAACCTGTGCCTTCAATAACAAAGTAATAAGAAATCTTCATTTAATAATCCATCTTTTTCCTATGAAAAAGTCACAAATTTCTTTTTTGTTTTGTAAGTCATGAAAGAGGCTAAAGTACATTTTTCTGAAATATGTAATTAGACTAGGTCTTTTATCCAAGCCTCCATAAATATGTGAACCCAGTTTCAGTCTTCAGTTATGAAAACAACCCTTGTTCATGTTTTTGTATTCCTCCTTTTAATGGGACTCCTGCCACAAGTTTCAGGTTTGTGCCAGATGGTTGTAAATTGAAAAACAAATAAAAAGAGAAATAAAATATCTTTATCCTTCTGCTCCCTGGCCACATGATTCCAATAAAAACAATAGAGAGCAGATTAGATCTGATAATTAATAGACTATTTTACCAGATCGCATTGTTAACTGAAGAAAAATCTGACAAAAAGTTTTATGCAATATTAGAAAATGAATGTTTTTTACTTTATTTTTACAAAGTAAGGGCAGTAATTCCAAACATAGGTGGAATTTTAAAAATATGTTTTTAGAAATAAAATAGTTTATGTCAGCTAAGCTCTAAGCTACTCATTGGTACTAGAGGCTGGCTAAAGATGGTAATAGTGGAAGAGGGATTTTCTTGAATCATAAAAAATACATCCAGTGATTGAACTCTCTTTTTGACCTGCTCTTCAGCCTTGTCAGCTTACTTTCCTCATTATACATAAGAACCTAACAGAGAAGAGGCAGAATCAATCTCTAAAAATGCCAAAGGAAAATGGATATGTCTTCATTCCTTTTGCAGATATTCTCCCTTGTTATGAGAAAAAAAAGCCATTCTGATAAAAAGAAGTGAAGATTTTTCTTACTGAATCTCCTTTATTCAGTTCTATTTTTCTTCCTGTCTATCTTGTCATATTTATAGTCATTTCTTTACCTTTTCTCACCAAGCTTTTTACCTTTTTCAGATCTTTCCTATTCTTTCAACAATCTCCTTTCCTCATCTCCCTTCACAAAATATATCATATTTCATTTTTACACAGTATATGCTTTCTTTTTTCTTCACTGTGACACTAATTCCTTACTTCTAAAATGAGTAATAGGAAATTGAATTGCTACCTATTTCCTTCTAAGTGAAATAGCCAAAAATCAATAACCAGAGACAGGTCAACCAAAGGACTTATAGGAAACCATTGATCAGTGAAATAATAGCTTGTGTATGGTTTTGTGTGTGTGTGTGTGTGTATGCATGGTGTAGATGGCTGTTTGTGTATCTGTATGTATATGGTGTTTGTGTGTACATGTGTCTGTTTGTCCTGCGAGTATGTGATGGTAAAAATATCCAATGCATAGATAACTTATGTACACACAAATGGTGAAAGTCTTTAGTGTATTTTAAGTAGATTTATGGTGAATTTAGAAACTACATTTATCTAAAATTTACCCTGACATAGTAAAAAATTAGAAAAAATTGACTTGCCAAACTAATTTTCTGATAAAGGAAGTGGGAATATATTTATTTTGTTTACATATTATAATAAATAATGTAATTTCATTAGTAAGATAAATTAATAACTTCATTTCTTCTGTTCATTCATTGCATATAGAAGATATCTCCATTTACAAAAATAAATAATTTAAGGCTTATTTTCTCCCATATTGTTGTTATTGTGAAATCAATGAAACTTCTATATATATAATCCAATTATCCATTAATATAGTTATGGTAAAAAAAATTCTGCTGATAAAATTCTCACTAGATTGACTATGATGAAGTTCCATTGATGGGGTCTGAAAGTTTATTATAATCAGGATTAAAAATACTTGCTTAGATATTCGGTTCAGTTAGGCATTTAAACATGGTCATAGCTTTGGCATATGCTCTTAAAAATATGATTCAAATGTCACTTCTGGGGTGCATTGATTTGTAAGAAACAATTTTTTAAAGTGAAATTTTCTAAGCTAATGTAGAAAGGTGTATTATAAAGGAAACTAAAGGTTCAAACTGGCATTACTGTGCTAAAGTCCATGATACCAAACCTAGAGTTAATACTGGACTAATAACTGTTTTAATGTATCCTAAAAATATAATCTTAATCAACCAGCCTGGAATTTTCTGGTCAACACAAATGAGGTAACCTGTTACATTAGGCTTCACTATTTCTTACAGAAAGAAGAGGCAATCTGTATAGTAAGAACATTTCCCTCCAAAATAATTATCCTACTGTAAATTAGATTTTTCTTAATAGTTCCCTTGCTCCACCCTTCCTCCTATAAAAACCTTCCCTTTTTCCCTTTCTAGTTGTGAGATGGAATGTTTCTTGATTCATCAACTACTTAATAGTTAAAGCCAGTTAGATTTCCAAGTTTACATGGTTGAATTTTCTTCTTTAACAGATAAAAATGTCCATTCTGATAAGTACTGCAATAAAATTAATAAATGCTGTTGTCTTTGGAAACTGAAATAAGATATCAAGCAAAATGTTTTTGTTTTTTTTTTAATGCAAAATTCCTGGTGTTTCAAATCTTTCAGCCTTACTTTAAAACACCCTTACTAGATCAGATGCTCTTTCTAAATGAATAATTTAAATATTTTTTCTATTTCAGGAAAAGCAAGCATGAGTGAAGTAAAGAGAATAGGTGATGATGTTCTCTTATATTTTTCTTTGCAGAAATTATAAAGAACCTAATGTAATAGTTCAACTAAGAAAGCCCTTTAGGAATGAAAGGAAGTCACATCCCTTATTGAATTCCACAAAAATATTTCCACATGTGAAAAAAAAACTACCAGAAAATTGTAAGCAATCTTTTCTGGTAGAGAAGCACTGAAGTAAAATTTTCAGAATAATACAAATAATATGAAAAATAACACGTAGAACTGAAATATTTGGTATAGTGAGCATCTTTTTTTTTTATCACAATATCTTTTAGGTAAAAGTCATGCTAGAATTTATCTTTGTGTTATAAGGTGTATATTAATCTAGCAACTAATCAGAGAAGCCAAGGTATTCAATTAGAATATTAATGACAATCCTGTTTGGTTTTAAAAACTTTTTTTAGGTAACTTGGTACTCAATATTATACAGAGACAAAATATGTAAATCAAAAGTTATTTAGAAAGGTTAAAAATGTATTTTTCTTCAATAATCTGAGTTAGAAACATAACAGACTTGCAGATTACATAGTCTGAAGGAGAAAATAAGGTGAGAAAACTATATGTAGATTTTCTGTATCAGTAATTGCTGAGAAGTGATCTGAATGTGACAAATTCCATAATGTTAAAATCTCTATCTTTGAAGTATTTGGTAAGAATTTAATTCGTACTGGTAATAAAACTACAGCTAAATGAGACAAGAATCTTAAAATGTAATTTGATTATATCCCTGTAAAACACTCTTCAAATCTCTGTTGGTTGACAATCAGCTCTGATGACTGTCATAAAAGAGGTAGAGAAGAACTGTATTGATTAGTGCATGATCTAAAAAATTGTTGTGGTGTCATCCTCAAAATAGTCACCATCTTCCTTTATTTTTCCTTCTCTGTAACTATCTTGGCAAATAACAGCAAAATGGTATTTAAATAGTTTACATGGAGACATCATTTGAGGACAATAAATCTAGAAGCAGAAGTTAGAATTTTTGAAATATGCAGTGAAGATAAATAGTGCTCCTGAAAATATATTGAATGTAGAATTAGCAAGGCTTGGTCAACAATTCAATTAGAGAAAGAAAGAAAAAATGCAATCAAGTAGCTTCTCCTTTAATTCATTGGACTGAGCATATTTTCAATAGAAATTTGCACTTATTTTAATGTGATCTAATTTAAAAAATAAAGTAAACTATCAATAATTTGCTCTCTAAAGTAAACCACTATTAGCATTTTATATTCTTTATTTTATTTTAATATGTATGTGTGTGAAATGAGATAAAACATATGTCATGAGTGTAGCATTATAGACAATAGCGAAGTAATATATAAACTAATTTTTCCAACCATAATTTAATTATACCATACAAACAACTTTTACACACTTTTAAAAATGTAAGAGTATAGCATTTCTATCTTTATATGTCATTAAATTTTTTCCTATAACATTACTTAACTAGCTATGTATTAGTAAAATATTTGGGTATATTATAAATTATTTAACCTATTCACTATTTTTAGAAACATAAATGATTTGCAGCTTTTCACTATTAAAAACAATGCTGAAGTATACATCTTAATTGTACTTTAGGATACATTTATACAAATGAAAATGAAAAATATTTTTTATAAAATTTGATTCTTATTTCTAAATTTATAGCCTTCCCAAATGGGTAAAACTCATAATATAATTATAAATTTGCCCTTAGATAACACATCAGAAATCTGGCTATTGTATTTTCTCTCTGGTGTTTGCCTCTGATCATTACAATTTTCTGTAGACAAATTGTATTTAAACTTGAAAAGAGTTATTGATAGTATAGGATTATCATCCTTTGTTATAATAATTGAATCCCAGTACTCAACTCAGTTAATATGTATACAAATTCAGTGATACAAAATGTACTACCCCCAAGGCATGCCACTTTAGATTGGGAAGTCCTCTCACCACACATTCTTCCATATATAGATATTATCTTTTATTTATTCCTGTGTATTGCTTTGGCAGCAACAAAACAGGTTTAATTTATCTTCTGCATAAGAGGTAAATGTATTTAATGGGGCTTTGATTTCCACTGCTTTTCTTTTTAATTTTTGTATCATTTTGTTTTGCTTTTCTTTGTTTCATCCACCTTCTTATAAGATGATTTAAAATTCTTCCAGAGCCTAGTAACTTTTCCCTTTACACACTGGTTTTTAAAATGTGGCATCTATAAATAAAAGTGATACTCCATATATAAATTTACATTTCTTATATTGGTATAAATTTCTAATCATTAAATTAAACTAATATTTATTTCACTAAATCTCTTCCTTTTTAACATTATTTTTTTTAAGTCCATATACCTTTATTTGTATTTTGGGCCTATTTGACAACGACTCTCTCTCTCCCTCACTCCCTCTTTACTGCTCGTTTTTTTTTTTTTTTTTTAAGGTATGAATAGTAAAGTCAGGAAGCAGGAATACAAGAGTGGGTAGTTCAGTACAGGATACCCTAGTTTTTAAGAAAAATGCTAATTTTTCTTAGCTACTTTATGAGATATAGGACCACTTTTTTGTTATTATTTCCCATAAATTGGAGATGTTACACATACAATTTTTTAAAGAAATATTACATTATGTAATAGCCTGAAAAATACAAAAAATAAAAAGTTTATCTGTAAATTCACCTGGACGCTTTTACTTCTGCTAAAAGTCTCTGATTGACTATATTTCATGCCACTACATTTCCATTCTGAGATTTGAAATTTTTCCATCTTATTTCTTCATTTAATAAATATTTATCTCAGTAAACCAACTCTGTGACAGGCAGTTTTCTATGTATTGGGTATAAATCAGGAAACAAAGTGATTCAATACGTTTATGCTTAAGGAACTTGGAAACTAGTAGGGAGAAACAGAAAATAAACAATTTAAATCTATAGTCTGTTATATGGTGATAATGACTTGGAAAATAATTGTGTAGGGAGGAGCAATAAATGAAAAGTTCAGGGAAAAATTGTTAATAGGATGCACAAACAAGACCCCACTGTCAAAGTGTCATTTGTGTAAAAACCAGAAGGGGAGATGAAGAAAATGACCTATAGAAAGATTTGGCTAAAGAGCATTGTAAACTTAAGAAGGAGCCAGTGCAGAATCCATGAGGGAGGAAGCAGTGTGATTCTGAGGGAATGGCACGTGTGGTTAGAGAAGTAGGAGATGACTAAAGAGCGCACATTGCTGTAGGTGACTTCCTGTAGGTCTGGATCTTTGGTCTCTACTATAGGTGACATAATCTATTGGAAGTTTGAGAAGCAAAATGACTTTATTAGTCATATTTTTTTCAGCTTCTCTGATGGGTAATAAACATATTTTTTTCAGCTTCTCTGATGGGTAATAAACATGTAAGATAGGGAAGTATATACATAATTACCCTTCTTTTGATAATATTATACTTGGCACTGTTGTCTTGAAAACAGGCTCTAATTTGGTAAGAGTAGAAACTGATGAAGTGACAGGCTGGTGTTATATTTTTGCAGCATTTCTATGCTTGAAACTTATCTTGCTAAGTACTACCTTATGTTTCTACCTGTTTATGACTGTATAAAATCCTTTCCCCCAATTACATTACATGGTGTTCTGTGGTTTTTTTATACATTACAACTGACAAAAGGCATGGTCCCCTTGAGGAAAGTTAAATGGCAAAGGTTAATGGCAAGGTAATTACAAAGAGGATCCCTCTATGTTTTATAAGCTTAATTAAGTCTTATAGTGCCATTCTGCAATGCACAAATATTATTAAACCTATTTTGCAGATGATGAAAACGAGCAAGCCTAAAATGAACCAATCCAAAAAGTTCCAAGATCAGAATTATTTTTCTCCATAAAAAATGTGCTTATACTTTTTCACAGATGAAAAACTATTTTTATCTGCATCATTTATTCCTTACTATTTTTCTGATGTTCTGTTTTGGGCTTACAGACTTTCTCCTCCAAGAGAGAATTAGTACATGGATTCATGTGAGGTATTGAACTGAGCTCTGAAATTCATACATGGTAGGTGAACTGTTGGAGATTAATTGCTTACTGATGCTGTCACTGCTGAGCACTGAGGATGTTTTAGCTTTGCTGGTTTCATTAAACTTGTAGTTAGAAAAGCATTTGGGCTATTGGAAAATTATTCATGCAGCTGCCGAGAAGGTTAAGAGTGTGAGGAAACAAAATTAGTAGCAAAACCTAGAGACTATAAGGTGTTTCATTCTAAGAGGCAATTGAAATGATATAAGACACTTGGAAATCACTGGATAGTGTTTTAAAACTTTTAAATTCATTTTGTCAAAATATTTTAAGCACGTTCCTCATATTAAGATATGTGCTCTGCACATGAGAGGTGATCACAGTTAGAGTACAGGCATAGAGTCAATTCCCTTGTTTTTAAATGTAGCCTCAGCCATTCAGTAATTGCATTCCTTTGTAAACATTACTAACTCTGGGTCTCATTTCTTCAGCTATAAAATGGGAAAAATAGTAATAACATCTACTTTATTGAGCTTTCTAAGATATGAAATACATAATGTACTTAACTAATACATAGTAAGTACCAAATAATATTATATGAGTGCCACTGTTATTATTATCTTTATATAAATCATTGCCTCAGGATTTACCAGTCTACTGTGAATTTAAAAATGAAAGACTTTCAAAGTCAGTGTGACATACATGGAAAGATCATTAGTCTGCAGAAGTTCAGAATAGGAACGGATGAATAATGGGGTACGATGAGCAGAGGAGGATGTAGAAGACTTTAAATGTGAACTAAATCCTGAAGAAAGTTTTTTTTTTAGTATTGTGGTAGAAAGAATAGAGTCCAAGAAGAAATGGTAATTCAGAAGGCAGAAAGGATGTGTAAAGTTGAGAAAGCTGTGATGAGTATGCACATTTTATAAGAAGGAGGAAATAAGATCATATGTTAGGGTTTGCTTAGACTGTAAAGAGCACAAAAGTCTACTTGATTGGCTTTGAACATGAAAGAAAAATAAAGGAGCCATTGATGCTTTTGAAGAGAAAACTCACATAACAAAAGAAGTAAGAATTGGGCATCAACAGTATTGAAGAGACGAATAACTGAAATTCGAGTAAGAAGTTCTGACATTGTCTCAGAAAAAGCATTTCTAGGTGTGTGAATCCAAAACCACAATAAAGGTAGAGGTACTAAAGATTAGAAATATTGAAAAATTTATTTTCTATGGGCCATAAACTGACAAAATGTAGGGAGAGGAGAGATCAAGCAAGACTTGGATGAGTAGGAGGAGCTCCAACATTTTAAAACAAAAATACCTGTGAAAATGTTTATAGAAACTGGGACATTATCAACATTTTCTAGGCTATCTCTTTTTAAAATTAAGTAACTAAAGCTTATGAACATAGTCAAATTTTTTGCATTGTCATATTAAGTAAAAAATTTGAAATATTATACTTTTGAAAAATCCTTTAAACTACTTTTCTTTTTTCTCCACATAATGTCTATGTATAAACTATAATATCACTACCATACAGTCCTTCATATGCAAATTTCTATTCCCAGAGCTGTCTTCAGCATTTAGACCTTTATATCTAACTTGAATATCCAGAATAAAATTGTTCCATTGGTACCTGAAACTTAGTAATACCTTTTTTAAGTATATTTTATTGATTATGCTGTTACAGTTGTCTCATTTTTGTCCCTTTGCTTCCTCTCCCATCTACCCTCCTTCCCTCCTGGAATCCTCCTCCTCTTAGTTCATGTCCATGGGTCATGCATGTAAGTTCTTTGGCTTCTCCATTTCCTATACTATCATTAACACCTCCCTGTCTATTTTGTTTCTACCAATTATGCTTTTTTTTAAAGCATATTTTATCAATTATACTGTTACAGTAGTCCCAATTTCTTTTTCCTTTGCTCCCCTCTGCCCAATATCCCCCTTCCCTCCAGCAATTCTATCCACACTTAGTTCATGTTCATGGGTCATGCATATAAATTCTTCAGCTTCATTATATTATTCTTAATATTATTTGCTATATTATTCTTAATATCCCCCTATTTTGTATCTATTAATTATGTTTCTTAATCCCTGCACCATTTCCCCATTCCTCTCCCTTTCCCCTCCCAGATGATAACCCTTCAAATAGTCTCCATATCTATGATTTTGTTCCTATTCTGGTTGTTTAGTTTGTTTTCATTTCTTTAGATTCTGTTAATAGTTGTGAGTGTGTTTTCATTTTAATGTTCATAGTTTTGATCTTCTTTTTTTTAAAAAATAATTCCCTTTAACATTCCATATAATAAGGGCTTGGTCATGATGAACTCCTTTAGCATTACCTTATCTGGGAAGCATTTTATATGTTCTTCTGTTACAGAACCCCTGGGCTGTTCCAGTTGAAAACAAACCTACAGACTCTTTAGTTAGGGGTCCAATTGCCCGCTGCCAGAATTACAACTCTTAATACTTCAGTTGAGTGAAAAGAAAATTGTTTATTTAACAGTTACACATATCCTTGCCTCCCCCTACCAAACCTAGACAGTTTTAGGAAGGTCAGAAACACCGTTTCCCTACTTCCCAAACACAGTTCAGCTTTACCAGCGGCTGCCAATCATTCAATCTGATTGGTGAGGTCCTTTCTGTGCTGTGGTGCCCTTCAGCTATCAATACAAAACTGCTGGGATTCTCAGCCTCCTTGCAAACTGTCTTCTTTCTGTAAATCGCGTGGATCTCCTCTCCTTCTCCATAGCACCCCTGCGAACACCCGCCAGTGAGGGAGACAGCCCCAGAGTGCGCCGTCCCCCTAAAGTGTTCGCAGCTGCCTATATATCCCTGACTGCATCCTCTGACGCAGTGGGTGTTGCCAACAGTTCTGACCATTCACAGAACTCCACGTAGGCTCTGTGTGCTTTCCATACCATCCCCTGGTTCAAGACTCCTCCCTTCTACCTGAGGCTTTGGATGCATTAAAGCCATTTTGCATAAGAAAGACACTAGCCACCAGCCTCAGGCATGTGGAGGCATTCTAAAAGCTGCTTCCTTCTCCCCATCCCCCAGCCACAAACTCCGGAGATTTTTGGACTCCCCTTTTCTGTAACACTTCCAATCTAATTGATAGCTTTGCTGGATAGAGTAATCTTAGTTGTAGGTTCCTGCTGTTAATTTGAATTCTTCTTGCCAGTCCCTTCCTGTCTGCAAAGTTTCTTTTGAACTCAGCTGTTAGTCTTATAGGAACCCCTTCTCATAGGTAACTCCCTTCTTTTCTCTTGCTGCTTTTAATATTCTCTCTTTATCTTTTACTTTGGGCATTTTAATTATCATATATCTAGGTGTGGCCCTCTTTGGGTCTAGCTTCTTTGGGACTCTCTGTGCTTCCTGGACTTGTATGTCTATTTCCTTC
Organism: Furipterus horrens; assembly: GCF_987537825.1. NCBI lineage: Eukaryota > Metazoa > Chordata > Mammalia > Chiroptera > Furipteridae > Furipterus > Furipterus horrens. The sequence goes on from NW_028327171.1 coordinate 88,157,471, forward strand.
ACCAAATTTGGGAAGTTTTCCTTCATTATATTTTTATATAGGTTTTTGATTTCTTGTTCTTTCTTTCTCTTCTCCTTCTGAAATGCCTATGATTCAGACGTTGGCACATTTAAAGTTGTCCCAGAGGTTCTTAAGCCTCACCTCATTTTTTTTGAATTCTTGTTTCCTCATTCTGTACTGATTGACTGTTTCTTCCTTGTGTTTCAATTCTTGATTTGAATCCCAGTTTCCTTCCCTTCACCATTGGTTTTGTGTGGATTTTCCTTTGTTAAATTTAGCAAAGCCTTCACTTCTTACCTAATGCATTTGCCATACTCAAGCATATCTCTCAAGCCTGTGAGTATCTTTATCACCAGTGTTTTGAACTCTAATCTCTTAGGTTGGCTATCTCCTCATCTGTGAGGTTGGCTATATCCTTGTCACTTAGTTCTCCCACTGGAACCTTAATCTGTTCCCTCTTTTGCTCCACACTTCTTTGTCTCCTCAACTTGACAGGATCCTGTGTTTGCCTCTGTGTCTTAAATAGAGCTGTCACACCTGTTACATTGTAAGGGGTAGAACCTTAGGTATTCATCAGTGATGGGTAACCAGTCTTACAGCCTTATGGCACTGTATGTGGGGGGAGGGGTCAGAGAGGAAAAAATGCCTCTTACTTGGCACTCTCCTCTGTTCCAGGCATATCTCCCACTTCCTGGGTGGGCCTGAGGTCCTTCTAGCTGTTGCCCTGGCCATGGCTCTCAGAGTGGGTGGGTCTGTGGATATTCTAAAAGTGTGGAGACCCTCTACACAGATGGACTTGGTTGAAAGACCAGCCCCCATTGGTTCTTATAGTCAGAGCAATGAGGCTTCATTTTCCCCACTGCTGGGACTGTGAGCTGCATGGTCTGGTCTGATGTTGGGAACGCTCCCCAATTATGCTTCTTGATCCCTACACCATTTTTCCTATCTCCCCCTTCCTCCTCCTGACTGATAACCCTCCAAATGATCACCATACGTATGATTCTGTTCCTGTTCTTATTGTTTGTTTAGTTTGTTTTTGTATTTTTAATTAAGTTGTTGATAGTTGTGAGTTTGTCATTTCAGTGTTCATAGTTTTGATCTTCTTTTTCTTAAATAAGTCCTTTTAACATTTCATATGATAAGGGCTTGGTGATAATTAACTTCTTTAGCTTTGCCTTATCTGGGAGGCAATTTATCTGCCCATCCTTTCTAAATGATAGGTATGCTGGATAGAGTGATCTTGGTTGTAGGTCCTTGCTTTCCATTACTTTGAATACTTCTTACCAGCCCCTTCTTGCCTGCAAAATTTCTTTTAAGACATCAGCTGACAGTTTTATGGGAACTCCTTTATAGGTAACTCTCTGCTTTTTTTTCATGCTGTTTTTAAGATTTTCTCTTATCTTTGCCTTTTGGTATTTTAATTATGATGTGTCTTGGTGTGATCCTCTTTGGGTCGAACTTGTTTGGGACTATGTGTTGTTTGAACTTGTATGTCTCTTTTCTTTACCAAATTAGGGAAGTTTTCTTTCATTATTTTTTCAAGTAAGCTTTCACTTTCTTGCTCTACCTCTTCTCCTTTTGTCATCTCTATGATTTAGCTGTTGGTATGTTTAAAGTTGTCCAGAGGTTCCTAATTATCTCTTCATTTTTTTTGAATTCTTGTTTCTTTTTTCTGTCTTGGGCGAATGTGTATTTCTTCCTTATTTTCCAAATTGTTGATCTGAATCCCAGTTTCTTTCCCATCACTGTTGGTTCACTGTATAACTCTATTTATTTCACTTTGTATAACCTTCACTTCTTCCTTTATTTTGTAGCCATACGCAATCATTTTTCTGAGCATTCTGATCATCAGTGTTTTGAACTCTGCTTCTGATAGGTTGGCTATCTGTTTCACTTAGTTCTTATTCTGGGGTTTTGTTCTGTTCTTTCATTTGAGCCATATTTCTTTACATCCACAAATTGGCAGCCTCGTGTTTTTTCCTACATATTAGGTAGAACTGCTTTGACTGTGTATCTTGGTAGTATGGCCTAATGTAGTAGGTGTCTCATAGGATCCAATGGCACAGCCTCACCTATCACCCAAACTGGGTACTCAAGGTATACCTTTCATGTGGGCTGAGTATACACTTCTCTTTTAGTTGAGCCTTGGTTTCTGTTGGCATATTAATGGGAGGGGTTTACCCAGGCCAGTCAGATGGAAGGTGACCCATGACCACACATCTCTGACCACTGTGGAAGATCAGCTGAGCAGGAGCAGAGTGGTGGTGCTCTGAGGTGGGCTGTAGCTGTCCACTGGATGCTCTGGCCTTGGGGTTTCCCTGGTGGTGCAGCGCAAGATAAGGCCCCATCTGTGTTTTCCCCTGGGCACCCTGAATGAGCTATAAAGGAATCTGAGATGGCTGCTACTTGTGCTGGTCTTGGAGATTCCCAGGCAACACCAAGCTGTGACTCTAAGCTTGCTGCTGTTTGTGCTGGGCTTGAAGCTGCTGAGGCCAGCTGTTGCTTGTTTAATAGGATTTAGGAAGTTGTGAAGCATCAGCCAAGACCAGCCATTCATAAGGAAAAGTAGACCAAGTGTTCCCATAAGAGGGGAGAGGAAGCATCTGTAGGGATCTCCATGGTGGGTCAAAAAGTTTTAGCCAGATTGATGGAGTCTCAGATATGACACCAGCTTGCTGGGTCTGTTGTTGGAAGGTTTAGGAAAGAAACAATGGCCTCTGCTGGTCTTGGTGCCAGACACTTCAGCATTTCTTTGTATACCACTGGTGCCTTTCAAGCTGCTACTCTGGTGCTAGAGCTCAGTGGAGGTGAATCTGAATAGGTGAGCCCATATGTGGGTTCTTTAAGATGAACTGCTTGGAGCTCAAGCAGTTTCTTCCACTGACTCAATCCTCCCTGGTTTTGCAGCCAGAACTTGTGAGGACTTATCTTCCTGACACTGGAACCCTGGACTGGGGGGCCTGGGATTTCTCCCTCCTGAGATATTCTTCCTAATTTTTATTCACCACACATGTGTATGAGCCAGCCTGTTCCATGTCTGCACCCCTCCTACTCGTCTTGATGGATGTGTTTTTTTGTATTCCATAGTTGTCAGACTTTCAGTCAACTCTATTTCTGACAGTTCTGGCTGATGCTTGTTCTATATTCTAGTTGTAATTTTGATGTAGTTGTATGAAGAGGTGAGCCATGTCTCAAACTTAGTACTTCTTAACATTTACTCATCAGTGTCCTTTTGCTCCTAACTTTATGTTCCTTGTATCAAAAATGATACCATCAAGTTAGAAATTGAGAAGTATTCCCTAGTTCTTCCCTTTTACCTTATATCCAATTCATCTGGTTCAGATAACTGTCACACATATGAGCTTGTTTTTTTTTGCTTCTTTCTTACAATTTTTAACTGGTTTCATGGATTTCCTATTAGTTCCCCTCTAATGCATCTTTCATATTGTAATCTAGGTTGATTCTTATATAACACAGGAGAAAATCATGTAATTTTTTTCTAAAAATTCTCCCGTAAGTTTCCCTATCCTATTATGTTGTGATTTCTGATTACCTTACCTATAATTGTTTCTACAGAATAAAATCACAAGGGCTAGGCAATGCCTTTCTATTTTATTTCAAGTAGCCTCCAAAACTAAACTTAGGATCTAGCACATATTAATTTATCAGTAAATATATATTAAATAATTGAAAATAATGAATGCAAAATTATTCAAGTTAAAATAGTAAAAAATCAAATATATGTTGAAATCAGCTTAATTTAAAGAACAGCATTAGATGACCTCTAAAGTCTCAATAAATTCCAATTAAACCAATGATATGTGTAATAAATGAAAGAAAGCTATAAGAAAACCATCTTAATAATGTATGTAAAGTTTATTGCTTATTAAAACCAATTATTCTTAATCACCTAAAATCTAAATAGAAAAATTATATTAATTTGGACTGAAAATAAGAATCCATTTAAAGAATTGACATATAAAATTGTACTTTAATACTTTTACTTTCTTATATTTATTTGTGGCTATCTCCACAGGGAATTGAAAGAAATAAATTTGTTAAATTTTTTTTTCCTGAAAATTAATTCTGCCCCATGGAGTTCAAACCAAAAGTGCAGGTGGATGAAACATATATAGCTCTACAATGAATGGATACAGCCAGTTATATTTTTCAAATTTGTGAGCTTGCTCTTTACTATTTCTCTTAGAATGGTTATATCTTCTTGGAAAACGTAATGCCAATAATTAAGTTTATTAGATGTGTACATAATTAAAGTCAATAGTCCTTGAGCAGGGTTGTAAGGGTACCTTAATGAGGAAAGGGCACAAGACTTTAAAGCTTAGACTTCATAAAATTTCTTTGGTTACTCAGATACATTTTGTACATTCTTTTCATTTCAGGATACATTTGAGGGTACTTCAAATAGAATGTTACTATAAATACATCTGTAAGGTTCTTTATTAAAATTTTCTTTAAAAATTTCAAACTATATCAAATGCAGGTAGAAAACATAAATATTATTAATTTTAAATTAATATTTTATTAAGAATGTTGAATTTGAGTAATAATATTAATTAAATATATAAAATTTAAAAGCACCATATAAAACGTGTCCTAGGGCACTAAAAATTTTATTGATATTTATTTTAATCCCATTTTATGAAATTAATATTGAACATATTCTATTTTTTTCTGATAAAAATACATGGGATTTCTTATCCAAATGTAGTCCTTCACTTCATAAATTCAGTAATTGAATTTCAAAACCCAAAAGCAATAACTTCAGACTTTTCAGCCCCACCCCCACTTCCTCATAAATGTGTTTAAATTTTAGGAGATGTGTATAGCACCAATTAATATTTGAAGTTGTCTATGGTATTGAATTATTAAGCTACATCAGTGTAAGATAGAATTCCTTGTCTGTGGGCCATGCTTGAGTCAGGGAATAATATTTATAGTACTTCACCACACTCTGGAGACCATAGGTATTCCCACTTCATTCCCACACCTGAGGTGTGAGAAATTCTGTGAGACCACTTATGGTAATATCTGTCTAAATCCACTACATTTGACTATCAGGAAATTCTGTGTGGGGCAAGAAATACAGGTATACCTGTATTTTCTGTCACACGGCACTCTTGCCTCTTCTACTTCTCACTCTTGACCAACAAATATATATATATAATGGAATTTGGGGTAGAACAGCAACTCTATCACCCTCTCTTGCTTTTTTAAAATATTTTTTTTTCTAGAAGTTGAAAATCTTGGTTCCATTAAGACCTTACAAAATCAAAAGTCACAGAAATCAAACTCCTTTGAGCTTTTTACCCTACAATATATTTCTTGTCAAAAATGAGCCCATTCCTAATTATCTGCCTCTATTGGAATAGAAAATGGTGAGGACTACAGATCCTGAAGGTTATACTTTTGAGAGTAGAAGGGAGCAGGATTAATTGATACTTAGAAATGTTTTGCAACACGTGTCAAAATAAAATAAAGCTTAAATATATTATTAGATCAAGCATGTACTTTCTGATTCAACACGATGCCCCAAATCTCTACTTTCTTAAACATAATTGAATCATTTATTTATTTTACATATTTATCCTTGTATTCTTGTAGGTTATTAAGTTTAAAATATGCTGTGACATAACTATCATCAGATAAAATAATATGTAGGGGACTTTGCTTAACAATTACTATGATCATATTTGGCTTCATTCATTTACAAGGAGAATCTCTAAGTCAATGATTCTCATCTCAGTCATGAAGCTTTACTGTACAATAATATATCAGAATCCCCAAAGTTCATGTTCAGAAAAGCAAGCAGTAATGAAAGATTTCTATATACCTTTGCCATCAGCATATTACCTTTCATTTCCTTACAATTCTCTTTTGATAATTTTATAGACTCACGAAGTAATAACTAAAAATAATCTACATCCATTTCTCTATCATCTATCAACCATCTATCTATATTTATCTATCATCTATTTATCTATCATATAATCTATTATATACTCATCTGTCTTTAAATAAGAAGCATTAGATGGCCTGAGATAATTTATAGTATTAATAGGTGGAAAATTATGTTAAATAATTCTGTAAGATTAGAGTAACAGAAATGAGTGGCCTCTCTGTGGTGGGAAGAATAATACAATAATTCCAGAAGTAGATGTAAAAATTTTTGTTTATTATTCATATTTCAAACCATCTTCTGTAATTAAAGGGTAAAAATCACTAGCTATAATATTTTACTCAGCAATAGAGAAAAGTTGCCTTTTGACTAAAATACAAATTAATAAAATTGTTAGATCACGTTCCCTGCACATACATATACATTTATATTAAATATTAGAAATTAAGGTTCAGAGAAACAGGGATTCTTTATTAACTCATATGTGATCTCCAGTGCCAAAAATGGTGTCTGGCATATAGTATGTATTCAATAAATATCCTTTCAATACATACATACATGTATTTTATTGTGAATGTATAGAATACTGCAACAATATAGGTAGGGATGGAGATGTATAAAAAACTGTAGCATGGACAACTGGGTGGGGACTGACTATGGGAGAGGGTATGGGCAGCGTGCAGGGAAGCAATAGGGAAAAATGTGGGACAACTGTAATAAAAAACAAAAATGTTTAGTGTGGGGAAAAAATGAAAGCAAAATAAATTAATTAATGAGCCAGAAAATTCCCCCCTCCACCCCAAAACAAACAAACAAAACAAAACAAAAAACTGTAGCTGTGTGTGTGTGTTTGTCTGTGTGTGTTCTTACAAAGGAGCACAAAGCTTATTATAAGTGATTGATTTTTGATTTCTGGCCAAGATGAAGGCGTAGACAGACACACTATGTCTCTCTCCACAACTAAGAAGGAATACAACTACCTCAAAACTAGAAACAACCAGAAGTTCCAGAAAATCAAACTGCATGGGCATCTAACAAACAAAGATATAAAGAAGAAATACTCATCCAGGCAGGTAGAAGGATGGAGTTGGGGCGGAGAGGACGCAGGTGGTGGTGGCAGCAGCAGCAGTGGCAGCGGCAGGCCAGCAGAAAGCACAGTTACATGTTTTTAAAGTCAGAAGGGACACCTGGGGAGCATTCCCAGCTCCTCATCAGACCACACAGCTCATGGTTCCAGCACCAGGGAAAATAAAGCCTCATTGCTTCTGACTATGCTAACCAGTAGGGGTTGGAGTGGAGGAAGAAACTGCAGGTCTCTCAGCAGAGCCCACTTGTTTAAAGGGCTGCTGCTGTCCTAGAACATCTGCAGACCCATCCACTCTGGGAACAACAGCCAGGGCAACAACTAGAGAGGTGTCAATCCCATACAAAGTGAGAGAAGTGCCTGGTAAAGGGGTGAGTGTTGGGCAAGTGGCATTGTTCCCTCTCAGACCCTTCCCCCACACACAGAACCACAACGTGGTGAAAAAGGTCACCTGTACTAATGAATACCTAAGGCTCCGCCCCAGAGAGACAGCTCTACCTAAAACTCAGAGGCAAACAAACACAGGAGCCTGTCAAGATGAGGAGACAGAGAAATATGGCTCGAAAGAGGGAACGGATCAAGGTTCCAGTGGGATAACTAAGTGATGAAGAGATAGCTGACCTAACAGATGCAGAATTCCAAACACTGGTGATAAAGATGCTCTCAGGCTTGACAGATATGCTTGAGTACAGCAAATGCATAAGAGAAGAAGTGAAGGCTATGCTAAATGAAGTGAAGGAAAATCCACACAAAACTAATGGTGAAGGGAAAAAAAGTGGGGTTCAGATCAATGATTTGGAACATAAGGAAGAAAAAAACAGTCAACTAGTACAGAATGAGGACACAAGAATTGAAAAAAAAAATGAGGAGAGGCTTGGGAACCTCTGGGACAACTTTAAACATGCCAACATCCTGATCATAGGCGTTTGAGAAGAAGAGGAAGATCAAGAAATAAAAAACCTATATAAAAAAATAATGAAGGACAGCTTCCCAAATCTGGTGAAGAAAATAGACATACAAGATGAGGAGAGTCCTGGGCAAGCTGGACCCAGAAGGGACCACACCAAGATACATCATGATTTAAATGCCAAAGGTGAAAGATAAAGAGAGAATTCTAAAAATAGCAAGAGAGAAGAAGAGTTGCCTACAATGGGGTGCCCATAAGACTATTAGCTGATTTCTGAAAAGACACTTTGCAGGCAAGAAGCGACTGGCAAGAAGTATTCAATGTGATGTAAAGCAAGGACTTACAACCAAGATTACTCTCTCCAGCAAAGCTATCATTTAGAATGGCAGGACAGATAAAGTGCTTCCAAGACAAGGTAAAGCTAAAAGAGTTCATCATCACCAAGCCATTATTACATGAAATGTCAAGGGGACTTACTTGAGAAAAAGAAGATAAAAACTATGAACACTAAAATGACAACAAATTCACAACTATCAAGAACTGAATCTAAAAAATAAAAACAAAATCCAACAAAGAAACCAGAATAGGAATAGAACCATAGGTATGGGGATTATTTGGAGGGTTATCAGCTGGGAGGGGGAAGGGAGAGAATTGGGGATATGGTGCAGGGATTAAGAAGCATAATCGGTTGGTACAAAATAGACGGGGGGCGGTCGTGGTTATGAATAATATCGTAAAGGCTGAAGCAAAAGAACCTATATACATGACCCATAGACATGAACTGAGGAGGGTGGGATTGCTGGAGGAAAGGGGGGTACTGGGCAGAGGGGAGAAAAGGGGGAAAAATTGGAACTACTGTAACAACATAATCAATAAAATTTAGTTAAAAAAATAAAGTGATTGTTTTAATTGCACATGTAAAATATAAGATAATTTTTCTTTGTAAACTCTAAAACATTACAATGAATATAAATTTCTCATTTCATCTGTGGAATAGCCACTACCATAATATCATTTTGGTGTCATTACCCTTAGCCTTTCTCTATGGGTTTGGGAACTTTCGTATGTTCAAATATAATATATGTGTAGTATGTACCATTCATACAATTTTGCAGGAATTGAGAGTTTATTTGTTTTACATTAAATGTTTCATAATATTTGTATCAACCTGCAACTTCCTTTTGCTCTCAACAATGTCCTAGAGATCCATCAGTGATAGTACATGTATTATTTTGTTTTAAATCTCCACATGGCATGTGTAAGCTGTCAGAGTAGTTATCTAATATAGATTCACATTGACATCATATTTAATAATATGTCATTGTAAACAATTAGAATAATAAACCTAATTTTGCACATAAACTCACGTGCATGAATTTCTGTGTTAAGTACTGAAAATTATTATCCATAGGGTATATGAATTTTTATTCTTTATTGCACATCCAAATAGTCCTCCAAAGACTCTGCACCACTTTACTTTCTTTCTTACTTTATAAAAGAAATATTTTTCTTACTCTTTTTAACCATTATTTTAAATAAAAATTTAAATGAAACTTGTGTCAACTTAATAGTTTATCTCATTTCAATTCCTCAGTTACCACAAAGGTTAACCATTTGTTTAATTATTTAAAAATGAGTACTGGCTATTTTAAATCTATTAATAACCTTTGGTCTATCTTCTATTTTTTCTTGTAGATTTGTAGTTAGTTGCATATTAAATATTCTCTTCCTTTCTCTATTCTATCTGTTAAAAGCATTTTCACCAAGTCTGTTTTTATTTACTTCCTTTTAAGCTTATTTTTTGTGATTTTGGAATCTTTACATTTTAACTTAAAGTTCATAAAAATTTGTTTGTGGCTTTTTGCTTGTAAATTTTTTGAATATGAATTTTTATTCCAAAGTTAAAAACATAACCTCTGTATATTTTATGTTATTTTATATATACATAATACATAACATATATACATACATATAAAGTTGAGAATTAAACCCAAGAGAAATATTTAATTGTTATTTTATTATTTGTCTTCTTTGATGTATTTGATTAAAATTTTATTCATGGCTTTTACACTTATGTTTGAAAGTAAAAATGTCTCTTTATTTTCTTAATTTACCCTTGTCTAATTTGGATATTGACAAAACATTAGACTTGTAAAATGAATTGAATCACCTCCCCTAACAAACTGTATAATCTAAAATTGATTTGCCTTTTCATAGTTTGGTAAAACTTGATTTTAACACTGTTCTGGCTATGTTTTATTTGTTTCATTTGCAAGAGTTTGGCTGGAGAACAGGCAATTTATAAATAACAACTTAATTTCCATAGATAACTTTATTTTATTAAATTTCTACTTATTCTGATGATTTAAAGATTATAAAATTTTATAAGTTTTCATATTTTTGGTTTTAACTTTTTCTTAGAATTCAATTGTTGTTTTTGTAGAATAGTGTCTCTAGAATTATGTTACTTACTAATAATCATAATATACCAAACTCTGCATTGTTGTGAACATTAAATAATATTCCTGGAAGTTCACTTCATAACACTTTTCAGATAACCACCTTTTGATTTTGTTTATCTTAAGAAATTTCTAATGTGTTTCTTTCCTGCTGAATATTTTTCAATAAAGTGCATGTATAATAATTGAGCAATGTAACTGATATGAATGTAAGTATAACAATGTCATCTCTTAATTTGGTCTGATTTTGCTTGCTATAAAAGACATATATTGCTAGCTCAATACTTCTATCTTTAAAAATGTATTATAGATTATTATAATTTTAGATCTTTTGAAGACAAGAATAAAATAATTCTACCCTTGGTGCTTAGTACAATACCTGAACACAGTAAATTCTCAACATTTTCTTGAATTAAGTAAATTTAAAAAATTTACTAATAAATTGTAAAATTTTACTCATATCCTTTTCTGTGAGATTTGGAACAAATTAGCTTATATCTGCATCTCACATATGGTGGGTAGTCCAAAGCATTCCTGCAAATATCTGTAAATTACCAATAGTTCATACTAACAGTTTAATTCTCGCTCTGATTTTTTGACTGAGGAAATGTTATCAGTCATATTTTGGTCCTGCTACTATATCTGGCATAAAACCAAAAAAGTTATATTATGCAGTGTTTTTATTTTATTTTCCATGTCCACCCCACTGTTCACAGAATTCACATTTGTAGCACATTTTACTAAAATTTAGGATAATGCAGTTTTTACATACGGCAACAAAAACACCTGTAAATAAAAATATAGTAAAACCTAACCCACATGACAGCTATAATAACATGTATCATTTTATTTCTAAATAAACTACCATTTTCTCACTGACTTAAAATTTCACATTCTTCATATATTAGAATCTCATTTTGGGAAATCTATTTTAGGATTGCACGGTCCGTTCTACAGGCCTCAGGTTTTAGAGCTATGTTCTGATAACTGAAGAGGACACTAATCATTTATTACACTATTTAATCACATGTCTTTTAACCATCACCAACATTTATCCTTTTATATAACTTTTAAGAAGAATAAATCCTTTTAAAAACAGAAGGTATTTTAATTAAAATTGTTTAAAAATTGTAGAATATATCAAATCTAATTGACTCACTATAGTGATGGTACTGTTTTCTCATTCAAGAAAATGGTAAACATGGTATGCACTTTTCACTTAAGACTAGTTTTATTGTCAATTGAATTTATACCTTTTTTATAGGTTTTAGGTCCTTATTAAATTTAATTGTCAAAGGTTAATCATGAAAAGAGTATTGCTCATTTTACTTTTCAGTGCTAAATTTAGTATAACCTTATTTCCCCAGCTTTATTGGTATATAATTAACAAATAATATTATATAAGTTGAAGTTATACACCATAAATATATGATACACATTTATATTACAAAATAATTACAAAATCATGTTAATTACTTTACATAATTTCTATTGTTTTTGTTGTGGTGGTGGTGAGAACATTTAAGCTACACTTTCTTAAAAAAATTCAAATACATAATATAGTATTATTAGCTATATTGCTCATGTTCTATATAGTTCCCTATAACTTGTTCATATTTTACTGAAAGTTTGTACACTTTGACCAACACCTCTCAATTTCCCCAACCCCTAGCCCTTAGCAATGATCATTCTATTCTGTTTCTATGAGTTCAGTATTTTTAGATTTCCACATATAAGTTGGATCATACAGTATTTGTCTTTCTCTCTCTGACTTATTTCATGTAGTAAGTGCTCTGAAGTTTCATTCATGTTGTCACAAGTGACAAGATTTACTTCTTTCTCGTGGCTGAATTATATTCTATTATATATATATATATATATATATATATACATATATATATATATATCACATATTCTTTATCCGTACATCTGTAAATAAACACTTAGGTAGTTTTTGTATCTTGGCTATTGCGAGTAATGCTGCAGTGAGTATACATACATATCTCTTTGATATCTTGATTTTATTTCCATCTGCTAATAAACCCAAAAGTAGGGTTGTTGGATCATATGGCAGTTCTATTTTTAATTTTTCAGGACTCTCTATACTGTTTTCAATAGTGTCTGAACCAACATACATTTCCACCAACTATGTGCAAGGATTCCCTTTTTTTCTCCTCTTGGTCAGCATTTGTTATTTCTTGTCTTTTTGATAATAGTCATTCTCACTAGTGTAAGTTGATATTGTGGTTATGATTTGCACTTTCTTAATGATTAGTGATGTTGAACATCTTTTCATGAATCTATTGATCATCTGTACCTCTTTTTGTGGAAAACCTCTTTTTGTGGAAAACATCTATTCAGGTACTTCCACCTTTTAAAAATCCAGGTTGTTTTCTGCTATTGAATTGTATGTATTCCTTATATATTTTGAATATTAACCTCTTTTCAGGTAGATATTATTTTTCAAATATTTTCTTTCATTCTTTAGGTTGCCTGTTCATTCTGTTGGTTGATTGTTTAAGTGCAAATTTTTTTTAGGTTGATTGATGTAGTCCCCCTTGTTTATTATTGCTTTGTTACTTGTGCTTTTGGAATCATACCCAAAAGAATCATTGCCAAGACAAATGTCAAAAGCTTTTCCCTGATCCTTTTCTATAGAAGTTTTGAGGTTTCAGATATTTCACTGCTTTGGTTAAAGGTAGTTAACTCATTTTGAGTTAATTTTTTAAATCATTGCTTGAGATTATATGTATTGAATCTAGAGAGAGAGGAAGGGAAAGAGAGAAACATTTATGTGAGAAAAACATCTATTGCCACCCACACAATTGATATTTATTGTACTTACTTAAGATGTACACCTTGTTTATATATTAAATTTCTGAAATGACTTCAGTCTATTTGTGGGTACCCTATACTGTACCTAGGTTTGTCTTTTTATGTTGCAAAACTACACTCTTTTCATATAGAGATTTTATTATATATAATATCTGTTAGACTAATTCCCAAAATTGTACTTCTCTCAGGAACATTTGTTGATATCATGATCAATTTTTAAATTAACTTATGGGTAATTAATGTATTTGCAGTGTTGAATCTTTCTATCCATGAAATTGTAAGTATTACCATTTATAAATTCTACATTTTGGTCTTTCTAAAGTATTTTAAAGTATTCTTTGAGGGGTTAAGTACACTCTTAGGTATATGAGTCTCCATCTATCTAAATTTTATAATTAAATATGAACACAGGTCCATGTGTGTATATGTGTAGGCTCTAGGGTATGATAAATTGAGTCTTCTTTATCATTTTGTCTTCTATTAGTTTTATGCATAAATATAAATATATAGTTACATATAAGGCCATCTATTTTTACATTTTGCCTATCAATATTACACTTAGCTAATGAACTAAGTTATTTTACTTTAAGTAGATTTTAATTTTCTGATGTTTTATATTAATACAGTTATGTTCAATTGCAAAAGACAGTATTGCTTTCCTTTCTGAATCTTATTTCTTTTATAGGTTTTCCAAAATTAATTGTTATACCTGTGACCTCACAAATATTAAATAGCTTGACAATACTGGATGCCCTTACTTTGTTCCTAACTGTAACAGGAAAACATTTTTTCTCTTAAATATATTTTTTAATTGTTGAGCTTATAATTTTTAATAATAGATGTTGAATTTTCTTCAGTGCTTTTTTAACACTTATAAAGACATGTATACATATTTTTTCTCCTTAGATTAATTAACATGAGTCATTATTGACAGATTTCTTAATATCAAATCATAGTTGTTTTTCTGGATGAAACTCACATGATTTTAATGTATTATTTTTAAAGTATATTTGATTCTTTTTATTAATATTTTATTTGAGATAATTGCAATAATATTGGTAAGATTAGACTTGTTTTTCATAGAATATCAAATATTTTTTATTAAATTTATAATGGCCTCATAAAAATAATTTTATATTTTTCTATTTTTTTCTTTGCTCTTGGCCTTTTTAAGAACGTTGAGCTTATCTCTTCTTTAAAAGTTTGGTCAAAGTTAACTCTGAAACTGCTAAGACCTGATTCTTTATTTCAGAGAAACATATAAAACTCTACTTCTGCAAAATTTTTTTGTTTTGACATTCTATTCCTAGTAAGTTAGTTGAGCAAAGTCATATTTTCTAGAAAACTTTCTATTTCATTTGTTTTTAACTATATCCATATAGCAATATGAAAAGGATTTTTTTATTTTATTTATTTTATCTTAGAGAGTTACTTCCTCCTTGCAATTTCTCATTTTCTATATCTGTGCTCTCTCCCTTTTCTTTTTAAAATATATTTTATTGATTGTGCTATTATTAGTCCCAATTTTTCACCTTTTCTCCCCTCCACCCAGTACCCCCATTCTCTTCATGTAAGTACTTTGGCTACTCTATTTCTTATATTTTTCTTAACATTCCCCTGTCTAATTTGTACCTACCAATTTGTACTTCTTAATCCCTGCTTTTTTCCCCCTTTCTGCCTTTTTCCCCTCCCAATTTATAAACCTCAAAATGATCTCCATATCTATGATTCTGCTTCTGTTCTTGTTTATAGTTGTGACTTTATTGTCATTTTAATGTTTATAGATTTGATCTTCTTTTTCTTAAATAAGTCCTTTTAACACTTCATATAGTTATTGCTTAGTGATGATGAACTCCTTTTCTTTACCTTGTCTGGGAAGCACTTTATCTGCCTTTCCATTCTAAATGATAGCTTTGCTGGATAGAGTAATCTTGGTGTATGTCCTTGCTTTTCATTACATTGAATACTTCTTGCCCATACCTTCTAGCCTGGTATTTCTTTTGTTAAATCAGCTGACAGTCTCATGGGAACGCCTTTGTAGGTAACTCTTTGCCTTTGTCTTGCTTCTTTTAAGATTCTCTCCTTATCTTTAACCTTTGGAGTTTTAATTATGATGTGTTTTGGTGTGGTCCTCTTTGGGTTCATCTTGTTTAAGATTCTTTGTACTTCCTAGACTTATATGTCTATTTCCTTCACCAAATTAGGGAAACTTTCTTTTATTATTTTTTTCAAATAAGTTTTGATTTCTTGCTTTTTCTCTTCTCCTTCCGGCACACCTATGATTTGAATGTTGGTACATTTGGAAGTTTCAGAGGCTCCTTAGCTTATCATCAATTTCTTGGATTCTTTTTCCTTCTTGCTAGTTTGGTTGAGTGTATTTCTTTGTTTGTTTTTGTTTTTGTTTTTGTTCTTTATGTTCCAAATTATCGATTTGATTCTTGGCTTCATCCACTCCACTGTTGGTTCCCTGTAAATTTTTCTTTATTTCACTTAATGCAACCTTCATTTCTGCTTGGGTCTTTTATATGTTGTTGAAGTACCCAGCGAGTTCCTGGAGCATCCTGATAACCAATGTTTTGAACTCTGTATCTGATAGTTTGCATCCTTCCATTTCATTTTTTTTTTCCTGCAGTTTTTTTTTTCCTTTTTTTCTTTTTCATTTAGGACATGTTTCTTTGCCTCCTCTTTTTGGCAGCCTCCCTATGTTTGTTTTTGTGTATTAGGTAGAGCTGCTTTGACTCTCTGTCTTAGTAGTGTGGCCAATTGTAGAAAAGTGCACTGGTAAGTTGGATGTGGCAGAGCCTTAGATAATTGCCAAAGATGGGCAATACATGTTGCCACCCTGTGGCTCTGTGTGGGGGAGGGATCAGAGAGGGAACAATGCCACTGCCCGGCCTCTGGAATATTGTGTGGGAGGAAATTGTCTTCTGGCATTTGACCTGATGCCAGACATTTTAATCCCCCCCCACATGCCACTGGTGCCCCACCAGCTGTTGTCCTGGCTCTGAAGCCCAGAGGGAGTGAGTCTGTGTAAATCCTAAGTCTGTTTGGGGCCCTTTAAAAAGAGACTCATGAGAATCCTGTAGTTTCTTCCACCACCCCACCCAATCTGGTTTTTATAGCCAGAGTTATACGGACTTATCTTCCTGGCATTGAACCCTGGGCAGGGTGGTCTAATGTGGGCCTGGGACCCTCATTCTTGAGGTATCCTTCCCAATTTTTATTCACTACTCATGGGTGTGGGACTGCCCATTCCATGTCTCCACATCTCCATTCTTCTCCATGCCTTTCCATGTTTCTGCCCCTCCTATCCATCTGGATGAATATGTCTTCCTTAATTCCTTGGTTGTTGGACTTCCATATAGCTCAATTTTCTGATGATTCTGCGTGATATTTGTTTTATAGTCTAGTTATAATTTTTACTGTGGTTGTGCAAGGAGGCAGGCTATGTTTACCTATGCCTCCATCTTGACCAAAAATCTCCCCTTTCTTTTTAATTGTATTGAGATGAAATAACTTGAGTTTATGTTGATTTTATCAATTTATTATTGATTTTAATTTATTTTTTATTATTCAATAATCTATTAACTTTAGTATTTCTTTACTTTGGCTGCCTCTTCTCCAAGACAAAAAAAAAAAAACCTGTTTTTTTAAAATTAATGTTCTAACTTTGTTGCTAGCATAGGTTAGATGATTATAGATATATCACTGCTGGCATACAACACAGTTAATTTAGGGTATATCGGGGAGAAATGTACAAGCAGAGAAGTATCAGCATAGGCTGAGCATAGCTGTGCTGAATGTATTGTGAACAAGGCTTCAACTGCCTGGGCATCTTGCTGAGAGGACTCCAAGATCAAATATGAGCTCTACCTGACACTATTTTTTTGTGGCTTAGCCTAAAGAGGATTGAGAGAACCTATCTTCTCTAAGGAATAAAAATTGATAGAGTAATATTCAGGTCAAACAGTGATGCTAAAGATTCTACATTTGAAAAGGCAAGGTCTTCATCCCATTGTCTCCAGGGAATAACCTTGTGTGACTGAGATGATGACATTGATCAGTGAGTGGCCTTGTCTCTGCACAAATATCCTCACTAAAATTGACCAACATTCTGCTAAGTCACAGAAAGAAGGAAAGAAATGGTCCTCTGATGCCATCCAAATAGGTTCCTAATTAATAGTAAGATAGTCAGGAGGAAAATGTTTTAATATTTATTTTTTGCAACTTATTAGTTTTACTTTTCTCTTAACATGTGTTAAAGTTCATGTTCTTGAAAAGGTTTATTCATCATATAGGACTAGAGAGTGTGATACATACCTTTAAAATCTACCTCATAATTTATGTCTAGGTGTAAGAGAAGTACACTAAAATTTGTTTTTTGTCTGTATTTATTTTTTCTTTTATGTACTTGGTTTGTTTTTCATAAATATATTGCTAATTTACTTTGGTACACTGATACTCATAATTGTTATAGTCCATTGGTAATTACACCGCTTAGTATCACAAAGATTTATTTGTCTTATTTAATACTTCTGGTTCATTTAATGCTTTTTTAATTTGCCTGATATATTCTTTACTAGTAAGAGATCCACATGAGAGGGATACTGTGCGAGGGCTGGGAAGGGGCCAGAGTAGCTTTTTCAACTTTCCGGCTTTATATTTTCTTTGAGATTGTTATAGTGAGAAACTTGAAACATGAAATCTTTTTGTAACCTCTTCTTTGTCTTTCACAGCTGTCTGATTTAGCAACCTGTTTCCCTGCCTTGAGATCTGAATCATTCGGGTTTTGTTTTCTAAACCACTTCTCCAGCTTTCAGATGTCTGCTTTTACTGTTACAGTAATTTCTGGGTTTTACTCCCCTGGACTCCCCATACCTTGAAATATGAACCCACTCTCTCTCCTATCTATGGTATTTTGCTCTGTTCAGCATGGTTCTCTTTTTCATATCTCCTCTAAAATAAGTGCAGCCCTTATAGGGTGGAGTATTTTCTGGATATTTTTTGAAAACCACAACACTATTTGACCTTTTTATGTAAAATACTTAAAGTTTTTTTATTTGTTTGACCTTACTTGCAAATTAGAGCTCAGAAGAAAGTAGCCCAGATTTGCCTGATGCTCTTGGATTCAATCCAGTTTCTACCTGAAGTTGAAGGTTTTAACAATTTTGGGATTTATTTATTTATTTATCTATTTATTTTTGGCAATTTTAGAGTTCCACAGCTCCATGAGGATAGATATGCCTTGTTTCCTTGTTTTCAATGAAGATATTATCTGTGGAATTTTTCTTTCACTAGCCCAGTTGATCTCTTTGGTTTTTAAAAGCAGTTCGGGGAAATTCCAAAATTATATCGCTATGGTGATCCCACCACCCACGTTAAGACATGTTTTTGGTTTTGTAATCTTCGGACAGTTGCAGTTGCAGAAAATAATAGACTATTTTTTTCACACACAGAGAAAGTTTCTGCGTTCTATTTGATGCAATAATTTTTAAACTATATCTCTCACCTTCTTTCTCTTATGTTGTTCAATATCATTAAAAGGAGTGTGCCATAGACATTACATTTTTTCATGACTTTCTACTGTTTCATGTTCAGAGTCTTGTTCCTTAACAGCTGGTTATTTACTCTCTTTGTCTCCAACAAAGTGAAAATTCTCTCCAATTCCCAATGATCTGTGGTTATAAGTCCACTGGTAGTGATTTTTGAATCAGTGAGATTTCTTTATTTGAAAGCAGATGGAAGCAACCCCGTTGCAAGCAAGATTTGTTTTATTAAAATGATAGTGAGAAAGGCACTTAAAAGACTCATAAAACAGGCTTGGAAACTATGTAGCCAGCAGTTTTGCCCAAAACCATGCCAGTTCGTTCAGTGAAGATGGTTCTGCCAATGCACCTGGGGAAAGTTATTGTAGCATGTCCTGCTGATATTGCTCACACCTATACCAGAAGCTGCTTCTGGAACAGTGTCACTGGTGCCTCTGAAAACTGACTGAATATGGGAGCAGTGTTGCTATTCATTGCCTAAATGGATCTTCTTGGTCTTCTGATTCCATTTCTGGGATGGTCATCTCAAAGGGAAGCGTATAATATAGTCTCACTTTCTAGCTGTAAGAGTAAAAAAATAATTCAAAATCTAATATTTTCAGCTTATCTAGTGGGAGATAGTTACTGTTTCTTAAGTTAGGAATTCTCTCAACAAAGGCAGTGTATTCACTTGTTGAGCAGAGGAGAATAAAGAATGACTCTACAACCTCTACACTAATTTGCCTCCCCATATTCTAATCCATTAAAAGAAACAGGGGCTCTGTATCGTCATTATGCATAGAATGACTTTGAAAGAAAACTACATGTTTCTATATGTGTATATATGTATGTATGTATATATATTTATTTACTGGATTTTATGTTTAAAGAATGTTAAAAACAATATGAGATTATAAGTAAACAAATTTTAAGTTATTTTGGAATATGAAAATATCATAACTCAAAAGTACTTTAAAACAAAATATACTTTAAGAAAACAAGTTTAAATGCATAAGATTTAACTACAACCCAAATGCAATTTATATTTTTATTTTACATGTAGTTAGCACTACAAATAATTTTTAGAAGCACAAAGCTTAAAATTATCTTTGAAACACAAAGAATGTTAGTAGGCAGGAATAGTTATAAAATTTAATATATGCTGTAAATAGGCTAATTTTAAAGCATAAAGTAGATATCTTCAGAATCTATTTTCAGAATTTTCTTTGTAAATAAGATAATACTTTTCCTTTTTTGAAAGGCTTAATAGGTTTTACTAGTAAAATATAATTATATTTCAAATCATGTTGCCATGACTGTAATAAATTTAGGCTCAAAATAAAATGGGAAAGTGTTACGGTTGTGATTATTTAGCCAGCAGTTGATTGCAGCAGCACACTTTTTCCATAGTCTCTCCTACTAATATTTACCTCATATGTACTCTAGGACATGAGATGTCACCTAAACAAAAAGAATCATAGCTGATTCCTTTTGCCATTGTCCCAATGCCTCATTCTTGCTCTCCTGCTGACTCAAGAGATGATGGAAATAAGACTCATCAAGGGTGTCATTTAATACACTAGTGTTGTAAACTGATCATTATTAAATACTATTTCCTTCACTCTTTCTGTCACCTTGTTTCACTGATGCTAGATTATGAAACAAACTGCCCTCAGGTCAGGACCAACTGAAAAGAAATGAAATGGGTTTAAGATAATTATTTGACAAAAATTTGATAGTGTTTATTATATCTGAAGAGATCATTTATTCTCAGTGAGTGAAGCAAGAGGCCAAATAACCATTTATTGTTGACCAGACTTGGTTAGGCATGTGAGTGTGTGTGTGTGTGTGTGTGTGTGTGTGTGTGTGTGTACATGTGCATATCTTTCCAACGCCACAAAGGGCATACTTGTCATAAAGTTTACACTTGGTAATGTAAGAATGCCATGGGCAATACATACTAGATTTAATATATATGTTAGGTAATAGTATTTTTAATTTACATTTTATCTCCCAACCATAAATTGTGTATTTATATTACACAACTCCCAATAGCTCTTGGGAAGATGAATCACAATAAATGTCAAAGTATTCAATATGGAAGAAATTTATCTGCAATATGTGTTGCACTTCATTGTGCTTTGCAGTACATTTCTGACTTTGCAGTGGAAACACTGTCAGTTCAAGTAATTAAATAAGATAATACAGTTTTCACTTATGATAAAATATTTATTAATTACTATTTTATATGTATATTATCCTGGTTATAGACTCATGTACTTAAACTCAAATACATATAAATTTATAAATGAAATATATTTTATGACTTCACAAAGCATTAACCTTTAAATGTAATTTATATTATTTCTATGAGCACTTATTTAAATTCTAAAAGGAATTAGAACTAAAATGAACTATTTCACTTACCAGAATCTAAGGAACGTCCTCATTTTGGGATGCATATGATCAATACTGATGTCAAACACCATCTCAATTGCCTGTTTTTAAAAAATTATATTGTTTAATTTTTTGTGAATTTTCAATCATCCCTAAGTCATAAAACCAACAGGGCATAACAGCTTGGATATTTTCCTATCCACTGTGAATGTAGGTACAGTATATGGCATATCTGTAAGCATACATATAGAGGCATGTAAATATGCAATCACAAATCACCAGGTCGAGAAATAACCTCTTCTCACTCTTTTTAATAGCTATAGAGAAATCCTGGTTGCAAGCAAGGGTGAAAAACAACATTTCACTGTTATGATATAATCAGATGACTCTATTAAATAATGGTGAAACATAGTCATACATACTATCTTTTATGTGTAGGCATTCACACAGCATCTTTTTTTCTACAGTATTTTGACTCTTAGTGTTCCTACTGACAGGACAGCAAAAAAGCTGTGTGAAGGATATCTCAAATCCTCTTTAGTATCCCAAATCTATTCCCTAACACAGATTAGCATGCTGTACTTTACTCCTTATCAAATGGCAGAATGATAGAGTGAAAATAAACACCACAGTTATTCTTAAATCCCTGTTTACAGTGAATCCTTAAAAACAGGTAAAATAGAAGGCAGTGGCAGATTTTCATTTTTACTTCATGGTGTTTCCAATTAATGCCACATACAGCTAAGTGATCCCCAAGAAACAATCTATGCTCTTTGAACTCCAAAGTCAAATTAATGCATCAGGCAATGAAAGTATCTTAACAAGAATGAAATATTAGCAAGAGCAGATCTAAGCAAATGACCAGCTTCATGAGCAGGTGACATGTGCAGTCACACAGGGCTGTATACTTAGGACAGGACATGATCAATGCTGTGCTACTATCAACTTAAAATTCTAAATTAGTTTTCAACAAATGGCCAATATTTTTATTTCTTTGGGCCCTGAAGATTAGGTAGCCAGTCCTATTCAACCACTGTAGAAAGTCAGTTACCTTTTGCAAGAGCCCTTCTTGGTAAATTGTTATAAGCGTCACTCGATGGAAGTAGTACTTACTGTTCTTCATTTTTCTCTTGAGCCTTCCTTCATCCCAATGACTTTTAATCTCTCCTCTAGGCTGGAACACAAGAAGCAAAGTACATCTTTGTAATTTTTATAAACCCATGCCTGGTACATACATACTGAGTATTTTTTTTATGTGTTTTATTGATTAAAATATTACATTTGTGCCAATTTCCCTTCCCTCTGCTCCCCTCCACCTGGTGGCCCCCCTCCCTCCAGTTGTCCCCCCCTTTTAGATTATGTCCATTAGTTGTGCATACAGTTCCTCCCAACCTCTCTCCGCCTATTCCATTCCCTCCTACCATGATCCCCAATTCCTATATCATCTCCCTCCCTCTCCCCACTCCCCCTCCCTGTTGACCTCCCCCCAATATGCTTCCCGTACCCACAGTTCCTTTTCCACTCTCGTTGCCTGTTTAGTTTGCCTTTGTTTCATCTCCCTAGCTTCTGTTTTTTAAACCAGTCCCTTTAACATCTCATATAACAGTGGTTTGGATCTAATGAACTCTTTCAGTTTTATTTTGTCCTGGAAACACTTTCTCTGTCCTTCTATTCTGAATGACAATTTCGCTGGATAGAGTATTCGTGGTTGTAGGTTTTGGATTTTCATTACTTTGAATATTTCTTGCCAGTCCCTTCTTGCCTGTAGGGTCTCCCTTGAGAAGTCAGCTGATAGTCTAATTGGGACCCCTTTGTACATAATTCTTTTCTTCTCTCTTGCTGCTTTTAAGATTCTCTCTTTATCTTTAATTTTTGACATTTTGATTATAATGTGTCTTGGAGTGGTTCTCCCTGGGTCCAGTCTCTTGGGAACTCTCCTTGCTTCCTGGACCTGCAAGTCTATTCCCTTCCCCAAGTCTGGGAAGTTCTCCTTTATTATATTTTCACTCAATTTTTCAAGTTCTAGTTCATCTTCCTCACTCTCTGGCAAACCAATGATTCTTATGTTGGGCCTTTTATAGCTGTCCCAGAGGTTTCTGATCCTCTCATTGTTGCTTCCCATTTCCTCTCTCTGCATTGGTTGACTGCTTGTTCCTTCTCCATATTCCAGTTTGTTGAAATGAACTCTGGATTTTTTTTTCCTCACCATCTGTCTCGTATGTGGTTTTGTTCCTTTTGTTATGAATGTTTTTCGCTTCTTTCTTATCTTTTTCCTGCTCTTTTGTGAATTCTGTAAGCCACCTGATAACACTGGCCCAGAACTGAGCCTCTGACAGGTTTCTTATCTGTTCATCTGTCAGGTTCTTCATCTGTTGCCTGGTGAGCTGTGCCACCGGGATTTCTATAGTTGTCTGCCTCATTTTGACAGATGCGTTTTGTTTTCTTGGGCCGGCTGTAGGGGGCAGTGCCTGTGTACACGTCACAATTCAGTGACCGGCGCCTGTCCGTGACCTATTTCGCAGCCCTGTGGTGCTTTCTTTGGGGGCAGGGGTCCAAGATGAATTCACACAGTTATTCCGCTAGGAGACCGGGATCCGTCCTCCCGCCCCCCTGGGCCTCACTGTTCAAGGCGATGCTGCGGCTGCTCTCCCCAGCGCCGGAGTCGCGCACCGCCAGGGGCTTGACCGGCCGGGATTCCTCACCGCCCTGCCACTCCAGGTGCAACCGCAAACAGCACTGCCCTCTTTAACTCTTACCTGCCCAAATGGCACCGCTGGTTTATAACTTCATATGTTGGGCTTCCGTGTAGTTTTATTTTCTGGAATTTCTAGTTATCCTTTGTTTTGAAGTAGTTGTATTCCTCTCTAGTTGTAGAGGGAGACCTAGCATGTCCGTCTAAGCCTCCATCTTGGCCGGAAGTCCATACTGAGTATTTATTAAATGCCTCCTTAATCAAGTTTAATTGACTTACAATGTTTGAAGGCATTGTACTTTTAGAGTTTATTTTTGGTTCCTTGAAATTATGTTAATAAAGTTTATATAAAATATACACACTTAATGAAAAGATAGCAATAGGTAGATATTTTTAAGACTCTACATGATAAAATGACCAATATTATTTCTGTTTTTGAAAGTATTTAAACAGAGTGAAAAATAACAAAAATAAAATTTTAAAATGGATATATATTACTTCCCCCATGTGGAGACTAAGAATATGCATGCATATATATATATATATATATATACACACACACACACACATATATATGAAATTTATTTTGTAGAACTCAGAATTTGATAAAATTATCCCTACTAGAAAGTGTTTGATTTTTTTCCTGTGAATTTAAATAAGGCAAGCAAATATTCAAAATCCTTAAATAATCCCATTGCAACTGCCTGCTTGCCTGTATCTTTGAATCACAAATCCTCATGAGCTGCCTTCAACACATTTCTTTATAAACAAATACCTTAATATTCACATCAAATGTAAATTGAAGCAATTTTAAGTTTTTTAAAAATATATTTCTGAAAAGTTAATCAAGTCATTTGAAGATTGGTTTATTTGACCAATTGGAAATTTGGTTCAAATGAGCTGGGTTATCAATAGTATTTTTTTCAGCTTTATTGAGGTAATATTGACAAATAAAACTGTAATATATTTGAAGCATATGTCATTATGGTTTGATATGTGCCTACATTGTGAAAAGATACCTCCCCTCTAGTTAATTAAAACATCCTTCACCTCACATATGTATCTTTTTGTTTGTTGTTGTTGTTGGTGCAGAGAAAGTTCTACTCTCATAGCAAATTGCAGTTATGCAGTACAGTGTTATGTAGTTGCCATGTTATGCAATAGATCTCACTGCCTTTTTCATCTTAGAGCTGAAAGTTTATACAATTTCATCAACCTTTGTTTATTTATACAAGCCCCAGCCCCTGGAAACTCCTTTTCTACTTTCTGTTTCTATGAGTTTGACTTAAAAAAAAAAAAAAAATTCTACATACAAACTCTAAGATGCAGCTATCTGTCTTGCTTTTTTTCACTTTTCATAATGCCTCCAGGGTCCATCCATATCGTTGAAAATGATAGCATTTCCTTCTTTCTAGTGGCTGGAGACTGTTTCATTGCCTATGTATACTACAGCTTCTTTATCCATTCATCTGCAGGTGAATACTTGGTTGTTTCCAACTCTTGACTACTGTAAATAATGCTGCATTGAACATGATAGCACAGATATCTTTTTGAGATCCTAATTTCATTTTTAGATATACACTCAGAAGCAGGATTGCTAAATCATATGATAGGCCCATTATTAATTTTTTGGAACCCCCATACTGTTTATCAAAGTGGCTCTACCAGTTTGCCTTCCCACCATCATAATACAAAGGTTCATTTTCTCCACCTCCTTGTCAGCATTTATCTCTTGTCTTTTTGATAATAGCTGATTATAACTATTTTAACAGATTTGAAGGGATCTCATTATGGTTTTGATTTGCATTTTTATGATTATTAATAATATTGAGCATATGATGTCCATTTTAATGTATTTGTCTTCTTTTAAAAATATAGAGTCAGATCCTCTGCTGATTTTTTAATTGGTTTGTTTGCTTGTTTTTGTTATTGAGTTGTGAAAAGGAAGAGGAGGAGGAAAGGGAGAAAGAAAGAAAGAAAGAAAGAAAGAAAGAAAGAAAGAAAGAAAGAAAGAAAGAAAGAAAGGAAGGAAGGAAGGAAGGAAGGAAGGAAGGAAGAAAGGAAGAAAGAAAGAAAGAAAAGAAAGAAAGAAATAAAGAAAGAAAGAAAGGAAGAAAGAAAGAAAGAAAGAAAGAAAGAAAGAAAGAAAGAAAGAAAGAAAGAAAGAAAGAAAGAAAGGAAGGAAGGAAGGAAGGAAGAAAGAAAGAAAGAAAGAAAGAAAGAAAGAAAGAAAGAAAGAAAGAAAGAAAGAAAGAAAGAAAGAAAGGAAGGAAGGAAGGAAGGAAGGAAGGAAGGAAGGAAGAAAGGAAGAAAGAAAGAAAGAAAAGAAAGAAATAAAGAAAGAAAGAAAGAAAGGAAGGAAGAAAGAAAGAAAGAAAGAAAGAAAGAAAGAAAGAAAGAAAGAAAGGAAGGAAGGAAGGAAGAAAAAGAGAAATCACCACGAATCATTATGCACACAATTCAGAATGTTATTAAAATATTATTTATTATCTATATGTTAAATATTAATTTCTACTTCTTTTTAAGTGTATTCTTCTAAAGGTCATTATTAAATAAGGTTATAAAATATTCTTTCTGAATGTTCTTTTATATGAACTGATTTATAAGAGATTATGCTTTTGAGACAGGCTACATGTATATTCTTTAATCATAATTTATTGACTTAAGTTTTATTATGAGCATTAATTTTTATGTAAAACACACACACATAATATAATTTGCATACTTCTATAAAAATATTTATCTCTAAGGATTTTCACATATCACTTTGTTTAAATTAGAAAGAAGATTTAACTGATCACAGGCACAACTGCATTTGTCTGAGGAGTCATCTGTAACTATTCCAGTGAAGAAACTAATGAACAAATCATCTGTTTATATCATTTCTCATTCCAGATGGTTTTCTGATCAAAATTGGCCATTAGATTTCCTCTGGGTTCTAGATTTCTAGAGAGAACTGTTTGGCTCTTGAGAAAATATCAAAATCACTATTGATAAGAAGTAGATCTACCCATATCCATGAAAAAAGAAAGGTAGTGGAAAAGGAAGATTATCATAGATTGACTTAATCACACTGCATGTACAACCATCATAGAAAAAAAGTAAATGAAGATAAATTCAGAATAACACAAGTAATACACATGCATTTCTGTCTTCAGGGAATAATCTATTGCCAGAGTATTATCCTAAGAAATATATGTAGCATTTAGATGCTGAAATATATTTCTAACTCTAATTAATGAGTTAAATATTAGGGAAAACTAACCTCATTATTAAAACCCCCTAAAACTCCTAAAACTTAAAAGAACTTAATTCCGCCTGATTACAAGAGATGACACTTTCTAATTTGAGTTACAGCTGAAGCTCAGTTTGGGTGACATCATTTTTTCTGCATAAGTCACAAAAATATGTCACAGTAAAAGCAATATCTGTATGTATGTACATACATATTCATGTATATGCACATATATGTGTGTGTGTATATATATTACTGTAAACCTTCTTTTGCTCATACCTATGCAGGTATGAGCAAAAGTAGCTTTACAGTAATTAAGTAGGAAAGTATGTTTAAAATAATAACTTAATAATACAAGAACGAACTATGCTTGAGTACTCTCAACTGTAAACCTACTTTTGTCCATCCCTGTATATAATTATGTGTCAATGCAGAGGTAGATAGATAGAGATAGACAGAGATATTTAATTTTGTCATTTCATAATTAAATGTACTCATTCTTTTCCAGTCCTAATCCTAGCTCAATTTGTTTCTGAATGCTGTTAAAAAACAAACAAACAAACAATAAATAAATAAAACCTCATTGTTCTTGTCCTTAAAAAAGAAGGAAATCTTCCTTTTTGTGATAGATTGGATGGACCTCCATACAGAAAACAGACTTACAGCTGTTAGAGGGGAAAGAAAAGGTGATGGGATCAAGTAAAAATAAACTAACAATGAACAAAAAACTCACCAACACACAAAAAAGGACACACACAATTCCTATAAATGGAGAATAGTATTACGTAGATATCAAATAGATGGGCTGAAGAATCCATATGTAACTCCTTCCAAAGTATACCAGTGATAGTCAGGATGATGTTATGAGTAGGCAACACTGGTTAAAACACTGAAAATATCACTTATTTTTTAAATCATGACTTAAAACTGATACATGCACTTTGATGATAAAAATGTTGATTGTGTATTTTTTTCAAGTCTTATTTATTTGTTTATTCATTTATTTTTAGAGATAGGGGAAAGGAGAAAGAGAGGGAGGGAAACATCACTGTGTGGTTGCCTCTCACTTGTGCCCCCCAACTGGGAACCTTTGGGGACCTGATGTGCAACCTAGTTATGTGCCCTGACTGAGAATCGAACCAGCAACACTTGGTTCGCAGGCCGATGATCAGTCCACTGAGCCACAGCAGCCAGGGGCTGATTGTGTATTTTTAGAGCAACTGGAATATTTCATATATTTATCCTAGAAGTCAAAAACTTTGCTCAAGTATGCAAATATGCCTTCATTCACACCCTACATCTCTTCTTTCTACTCCAGTTCTGACTTTGCTTTTAATATGTTTTCATTTTATTAACCTATTCAAAAAGAGAGATTAGTTCATTATTTAAAGCACCAATAAAATAATATCAGATAGCCCTGACTGGTGTGGCTCAGCTGGTTGGTCATCATCCTTCAAAGTGAAAGGTTGCCAGTTGGATTTCTGGTCAGGGCACGTGCCTGGGTTGTGGGTTTGGTGCCCAGTTGGAGCATGTGCAAGAGGCAGCCAATTGCTGTTTCTTTCTTACATTGATATTTCTCTCCCTCTCATTCTCCCTCCCTTCCCCTCTCTCTAGAATCAATAAAAGAAAAAAGAAAAAAAAACAGAAATAATGATAATATCAGATAAAATTAGGTCCAAATATTATCAAGGAAAAAATAGTAAGACAAAACACACATTCCAACACTTTAATCCAGAAAACTAGAATTTTCAAGAACCTCAACACAGGGAATTATAATAATGCCTAGATATACATATACGTGTGTGTGTGTATACATATGTATATATTCTAAATAATTTTGTAAGACAAGAAGTAACATGAAGTTAATCAAATAGACTCAAGCCATACTGAATTCAAAACAGAGGAGGAGAAAAAGTTTCCCTAAAATAGGGTGTAGGTACAGGTTTATCCAACCACTTTATTATCAGAGAACTCATAAAAAAAATAAATTATGTCAAAAATAAATGATTCAGTTAAAAAAGAGTTATTATTGGCAATACCTTGTATCATCAGTACTGCATTTGGAACCATGGCATCCCAAGAAAATATTAGAAATAGTCTTCATTACTATATTCAAAAAGCTGAAATTTGGATGGGCCAAATAAAACAAATGTGATAAACTTAAATAAAAAAGAATGTAACTAATTCAGAGAATAATTTCATAGAAGTCAATTAATGTCAATACCAATACCTAATTTGGCACTGATTCTACCATTTGTTATTTAGGATAATTTTCCTTCTTAACGATAGGATGTCAAATATTTTCAAACAAATATGACATACAAGAAAACCTAGTATGAGGTTCATATTAGGCTACATTTATGAAGGAATTTATTTTTTTACGTATTTGAGTATATCTGTACCTTAGAATTAATAATGAAGAAAATTGTTGCTTTCAGTTTTCACCCAATAAAATTAATACTAACATTAATTTATTCAACAAATTTCAATTAGAAGTGCAGACCATGAGCAAATATTGAAATTGGCACAGGTGAGAATATCATGAACAAGACAGTTCTGATTTCTGAGGCACACGGGCTAGTATTTTTTCAAGGACAGTAAGGAGGTGAATTTATATATTAACTGGAAAGAATCACTTCTGTTCAGAGTTTATAACTTTATAAAGATGCCTCTAAGAACTTGGAGATAAAAAAATTAACATTGTTCTATGACCTAAAAGTTAATTCAACATAATCAATGAGAGCAAAATCAGCAAAGTCATCTTAAAAATAAAGAATGGCTCCAAAAAGTTCAGGACAAAGTATACCTTGATTAAATATATTAACATATCAAGAAAGGTGTTTACCATTCAGAAGAAGGTTATGATTCTTGGAAGCAAGGAAAAAAGCTACAGTTGGAAAAACCTTGTGAGTCCCCATCCAAATACTCTTGATCCAGAAGGGAATGTGTTCTTCAACAATGGATATTTTCTTAAAATAAGAATTAAGACCTAATTGTATTAAAGGCCTGCACTTTAATATGTGCACACCAAGCACATTTCTGAATATAATTTTCTTTTTTATGGGATCTGCTCTCAGAGAAAGATGTGGTCATAGTGATAAAAGTATTATAATCTGGTCCCTGGGTGCTATTTTGAGATGCATTACATGCCTAACTTGAACCCCATGGAGCATATTGCACAAATCCTATCTTAGCTTATGGGCATTGAGAGTTTGACAGTCATTGTAACATGATAGTTAAAACTTTACAAACTGCAATATATTGGTGGAAATGAACATGGACAGAGCACTATGGAAACTTGATTTCAGAAAAGAGCCTCTGAAAACAAATATGTTTGCATGCACATGGTATATCTCAGGACCTAATAAATCATTGCAAAACCATTTTTAAAAATCTGTTTAATAACAAGAGTTTATGTTTCAAGCTAAAAACAGGCCTTTATCATCCCAAATGAAGGTCTCAAAAAACGTTTACTTTTTAGAAAGATAGTTTTCATTTAATTCATTTCTAGAACCTCTCAGATGAACTTGTATGCTAGCTATGGTTCTCAAATTAAATAGCAGAAAATAAAGAATGTCTTAAATATATATAAAATAATTATAAGCCTTCTGGGAGGTGGCCGGGGGGGATGTGTTTTCCTTTTTTCAGTACTTTCTCTCAAGCATCTGTTTTGTTTTTTCCATTCTTTAAAATTTCCCCAAATAATTTTGATGTACTTTTCTCTCATATTGCCTCCTAGTTCCTGATCACATTTCAACAGTCAAATAATCATGACTAGAGTTTGTTCTCACAAAGAGGAAGCTGTTGCTTTCAGTGTTCATTTTGCACTTGTAGAATGCTAGCTGAACTAGAAACAGAAAGCACCTCTGTGCTTACAGATTAGCTCCTTCATGGGGTCCAGGTCTGGGAGAGGGCAGTGTAAAGAACGCAAAGTTCTAAGTAAGATGCACTGGCTTTCTCCCAGGGATTATCAGGGGGATTTTTAAGGGTAAAAAGTTGATGTTATGTCCTTGGCCCAGCCCACAGTGGAAATAGCATTACTAACAAATTGGGTATTAATTAAGAGTTCAAAAAGTGTTTTCCCACATATTTTTATCAAGGGATAAATTCAGACCATAAATTGTAGTAATTTTGGTAGAATGTGTTGGCAGCCAAAAATAATGAAAACAGGAGCGTCTCTATGTTCTTATGTAACCTTCTAGCCATTCTACTATTCATCATTGAACAATCTTTTAATGTGCATCACTAATGGGCACAAAGAACATCATTTTAAAAAATCTGAAGAATTAATGAGCCACTGGGGCAGAGCCATTATTCTAGCCATATGATAAGACATTTATTTAAGAGAATAAGAGGGTCTAAACAGTGCACAGAATTCAGGGTCACTCTGGCTCTATCTACCAAATAAAATGCTGACTAGTATCCCCAGCACTGTCAATCAGCCAGTCAAAGCTGAAATTAATCCTAAGCAGTTTATCTTTTATTCAGATTAATTAGCTACAGAGTTGCATAATGAAAATTAATTAGGAAAACAAAAGGTGAGATAATTCACAATGCTGTCACTGAGAACTGCAAAGTCTCACTCTGTTGGACCAATAAAGCAGAACCTGTTGCCACATATTTAGAATAAAGCCTTGTTTGTGCTTTGGACTTATTTGCCAGAAGCATTATATCAAAATCACTGATTCAGTCCTGGTCTCTGATTTCCTGTGAATAGCTGACAGCTTATCTTCTAAACAGTCTCCAGGAATTTCACATAAAGTATTAGGTATTTGGGGGGTTTTATGTGTTTTGGGGTAGTAATTTGCTAAAAACAAAAATAAAAAAAATTCAAATATTCATATTTTCCAAATTACAAATACAATTTGAGGTTATGTTCAGTAAAAATGTTATTCTTCCACATTAGTTTTCTCTGAAAAAACATAATATTTCTCCATAACCATATAAAAACACAACATACAATAAAATTTTCTTTATGTATCCCCCACTATTATACTGATGAGTGCAATGATATATTTAGTTTGTAATTATTCATTTTCAATACCTAAAAATTGTCTATAGAAATCTCAATTAGATCTAAAGCTCTCCCCTAATTCTGTTTGAACACAGCTCGGTTTAACAGATTCGATTAAGTTTACAGGATAATTATCGTTCCCAAATTATAACTACACACAGTGAAAGCTGTTGTACAAGGAGCAGCAGCACTAAGCTTGCCTCCCAGCAACAGTGTCTTAAAGAGCTTCCAGTGTTATTTTCCGTAATAAGGCCCACTAGTTGGCAGAACCCCTGGAAGGTATGCAAACAGCAACACATCTGCTCCCTAAAAGGCAAAATGCTGTGTCTCCGTTGAGATGTTTATTCGCTTTCCTAACAACATTGTGAAAGAACAAAGCCTGGAGCTGGGTAGAAGAAATTTTCCTTTATAGGCTTGATATCCTTATAGGAGGAGGAAAACCTGGCAAGGGCAAAGAGAGTAGCCTCCTTTTCATAGTGGCGAAATCAAAGTTTATTCAATATGTTTTTGTGAGGTCAAGACAAGATACAAGCTAAAGTCCGGAGTAGGAAGAAAAAATTTTAAGGTCCACTAATCAGCTCGTTTAAACTATTATATCCAGAGCTAATTATTTGTTTAAATAAGAGATTTAACCTTGATTGTTAGTGCTTATGAATAAATAAAATCTTTCTGCATTTCACAACCATACTTAAATTTCATGGCTTGTTTTAAACCGAGGAACAAAGTTGAGCCAAGACTTTCATGTAATTATACCTCTTTTGAGATATGATTTAACCTGAAGGAATAAATAATGAGCCTTTTCAGTAAAAATGAAAGCTCCTTTAGAAATTAATCATTTCTATTTTGCAAATATTACCTTTGTACTGAAAACTTTCAAATTTGCACTGATGCCCTTACTATGCTGCTGAGCTGGATCCAGTACTTCATTTCCTACTGCTTCCTGAATATTTAGCTTTTTCCCCTGCTATTTGAAAGACAATAGGTAAAAAAACAAAGTCCTTTACTTTCCATCCCACAATAACTCTTTCCTTCTTCCTCTTTCCCGCAGTGTTTTTTGTTGTTGTTTTTTAATTGCACATGTTATTTTAACAATACTCTTAGTCGTCCAGGTTAAAAAGTCATTACCCCACACGTTCCCATCTAGTCAATCCTATTTGTTACCATTATTACCTGCCTTCTACAAAACTTCTTTTCTTACATTCTATTACATACATGCAGAAATATTCTATATTGCTTTTCCCCACCAGTACCCATCTTTTCAATTTGTTATGAACAACACAGTTAGATTTCTAGCTCCCAATTCAAAGACTCTACTGCTTTTCATGCAAAGCACAGAGACTTTAACTCTATCATCAAAACTCAACCCCTACAAACATATATTATTGAACAATCATGAATGTAAAGCAATTTATTCTGTAACCCAGTAGGTGCCAGGAGCTATACTGTGCACTAGAACAGAAATGGCTTTTCTCCTTATAACGCCTATAGTCTGTTGGAAGGTGATCTTTGTAATATTACTGTCTCATTACTTCCAAGCTGGAAATTGCACAAATGACTTAGCCTCTCTGTCTTTCAGATGTCTCTTCTATAAAATACTGACTAAAAAGGAAAAAAATGTATTTTCCTATTGGATTGATATAAGGATTAGGCAATATATGCTATATTCCTGATCTAGGATTTTTATTTTGAAGTTATTCTATGAAAGTAGTAAGTTCAATTTCTTCTCAGTCTCTCCAACTAGTTCCATACCAGATTCAGCAATTTAATTCAACTTTGAAAGTTCATGCCAGTTGTCTCAAGGCGAGGTTTCCCCCAATACAGCTAGCTCATTTTCTCTGATTTCTAAATCTCTATCAACTCTCTTACTTTATTATTTTAATTAATTTTATTATAGTCATTATTAATACCACTTATTAACATTCCTTTCACCAGATTTGCTACCATAATTTATTAAAGCTTTACTATGACCTATGGCCCTGGCTGGTTTAGCTCAGTGGATTGAGCGTCGGCCTGCGAGCTAAGTGTCGCTGGTTCGATCTTCCAGTCAGGGCACATCAGAGAAGGAAAACTCTGACTCCAAAAAACCTCCGCTGCCTTGCGGCATACCTCTTCAGGGGAAAGGCTAAGGGAGTAAACCCTGACAGAAAATCCGGAGCCGGAGTCCCTAAGGCGGTTTGACGTTGTAGTCAACACCGGCAACTCCTGCGGCGCACCTGAAGCCAAGCTGTATTGACTCCGTCTTTCCCTTGGACCCTTCAGCTGCGAAGAGAGGGGGGGTCTGCTGCATGGGCAACAGCAGACCCTCCATATCACCCTGCCCAGGCTCTGTAGCTTCAGCGTCATCGCAAGATGTCGATTCAACACGGGAGGAGACAGATACGATGTCACTCCCGAGTCGGACTGCACAGCCATTCTCGGCGGTGCAGATAGACTCTTAAGAAGCTACACCATCGTCTCTCGAGACGGACGGCTGCCGACGACGACGACTATGACCTAGACCTTATATTTATTTAATCCTCATAAAGAACATATTACTTTATTCCCATTTTACAGATGCAGAAATTGAATTTTAAGTATAGATAAGAAGGTATTAAGTAGCTTAGTAGTTCCTAGAATGTCATTTAGTGAGTCATGAAATCAGGTTCAAATCTGCATCTGCTTATATTCAAAATCCAATTGTTAGCCTCTGTGTTATGGGTCTTGACTCAGGCTATTACATCTTGAGTCTATCTTAGCCAGCTTGTTAGAAGACACATTTCTTAATATATTTATTTAAAGGATATATTTATTTAAAGGATATTTATTTAATATATTGTTATGTAACATCTCTTTAACATCCCCTTACTCAAGACCTTGCCTAAGAGGTGTTGAATACATGTTTATTGGATGAATGAATGTACAAATAAACAGATGAAGTTAAATTTGTAGAAGAGAAAAATCAGGGGAAATATCAAGGGAAAGGGGTTTATCAGGGTTTCTGTGTGCATCATCTTCTCTACGCAACAGAGACAGAAGTGAAATGGAGAGAAAAAAAAAGGAGCTATGGACCATGATGAAGATGATTAAAGAGAGTACAGAGCAGCTGTCAAAGCAAATATCAAGCAACATTAATAACTTTATAGCTCACCATGAGGCTGTCTCAAATATTTCCAAGAAAACAAGATCCTTGCTGTTGCACAGAGTAAATGAGAGTCATAATCAAGTGCAGATTCAAGTAATTTTTATGAGATATCTTAAGCTGCAGAATTAAAAAAAATAAAAAGACATTTAAACTAATGGAAAAATACATGACTCAGGGGAAAATATTATTGCATTCCTGATATTTCAATTTGGGGCAGAGTTGATAAAAAACAAGATCTGCAATGTTTGCTACCTATTATCTAAGTTGTTTGAATAGTCAGATAATATCCCCAAACTTCTGATGCTTATCCAAAGATAACTGTGTTGTGAGGCTTACCACTAAAATGCTTCAGCACTCTCCGAGTTGATTTTATAAGTATTTTAAACCGTCCAATAGTTTTGAAATATAACTGATATGTATAAAAGTAAAAATTTTAGATCATATGCTAATTTCCATTCCAAACATAAAATTACTTATTTAAAATTGTTTGTATTTTTAAGCGACACTGATTTTCATATATATCTCTTGTATATTAGTAACAAATTATCTGCATGATTTCTTGACTATGGTGTCTAGTGAATCTGTTTACTTGTTCATTTACATAGTTTTTCACTGAAATGAGTTGTTGTAGGCTTTGTATTGTGACACCTGTGCCTCCCTGTATGCAGACAATGTGAGCTACAACAGAAGCAGAAATGGTATCTTGTATCATTGAACTGACATTTATCATTTATGTGCATTAGAAAAAAAAAGCAAATACCTTGAATTATATACTGATTTGGCAATGTGAAAAAACAAATATTATTATTGTTCTTCCATCCTTCAGTGCCCTGTTTGATTTTAGATAGAGAGGTAAGAGGGTGATAGCAAAGGACAAAAAAATAGGGGTAGATAATGGAAAAGAACAAAAAATGCTAAGCCAAGTTTGAATAAAATGAAAGATGCATACATAATGACAACTAGTGGTACTGGAGAGTGGCTCATGAGGGTCTGCAAATGGTGGAGGAAGTTGCATCATATGTACTTTTAATCTTTGCCTAAAATAATTTTATCTGGCTCTTTCTTACACTTCAAATCTCATCTTAAATGTTGCCCTTTTTAGGAGACTGGCCCTAAATATACTTTCTAAAGGGATTTGCTTACAACTGTTCAACAATAGTTACTACCACAAAATCAGTAATTGATCTCAGTCTTTCCATTAAAATATCTGTCATCTGAAGTTTCCAACTTTGACTGTTGTGCTCATCTCTGTATCCTTCAGGCCTTGCCCAAATTGGGTACTCATAGTAAATTCTGGTAGACTGAATAAATAAATTAGCATTTTCAGTATTCTTTTCCAAAAGATTATGTTTATATATATGACCGTTAAAACAATATTTTCTCTTATGCATTATGAAGCATATTTACATGTTACAACCTGGTATTTATTTTTAACAACTGTATTTCCAAGAGCCTAAATATCTTGGAACAGAACCACATATTCATATTACTGTAAAGAAAGGCAGTCAAGTTTTTATCTAATCTGTTTCTAATACAGAGTTCAATATCAGCTGCACAACCATCACACACTTGATCTTTAGTAAACCATGTGTGCCATCCATTTGTTGATGTATCCCATAGACCTTTGCTTATATCATGCCCAAATTTGCAAAGAAAAAGAAAGTATAAGTTTATAGAAAGTAAACTAGCAATGCTCAGAGAGAAAGTCCTAGATTAGGTAAAAAATGATAATATCTCAGAACTCAATTCTAAATCCAAGTAGTTTTGAAATTTATAATTACTTCAATCACTGGTAAAGAAAAGTAATTTTTTTCCCTAAGGACCAGTATTAAAAGCCTGATGCTACTACTTAGAAAGTTTCTGATATTGTCAAGCTTAGATTTCAGGCATTCTGAAGGACAATATAGTTCTCAAGGTCTTTGCCCACTAGTCAAAACCAAAAGAGTTACGATCAACTGGGGCTTGCTCTCACTTGACTAATAAAGATGTGTATCTACCCTAAAATAGTAAACTAGACTTTCTAGCATAGGGACACCTCTGCCCCCCCCCCCCATGGCACTCTTTTCAATTTACATTTTTCTTTTTTTATGAAGGATGTGGTAGGAAAAGGTTAACTAAACGGTTACTCAATTTTCTAACTGTAAGATTATAATAAAATGTTAACATGCTAATCCCTGAATTCTTAATCTTTCTAAAACCAGATTCATGCTATTGACAGAACTCTTGTTTTATTATTTTATTTAGAATTGTATAATTCAGACCTTTGAAATGTCCAGCTTTGACCTCTAAAGCAAGAATGAAGTAAAAATGCTCACTTGGTTGGAAAACAAAAAAAGTAAGAAAATTTCTGATACCAGAAACATGAGCAAGTAAATGAAAACATATCAATTGTTCTTCATATTTGGGAGGATAAGAAATATACTTTACATTTTATTAGTTAGCTTTGGAATAAATTAAACAAAAGTATAGGTCAGAAAAAATATATAATTTACAGATTTAGAATAGTTCCTTTCTGAATATACAGTTATCTAATGAATACATTTATGGTATATTTTAGGTAAAACAAATTAGTTGCAAAAAATAAATGGATTTTCAAACAGTACTTTATATCATAGAGCTTCAATGAGATTATCCTAAGAAGGGTATTTTATGCATAGCCTTTTGAAAACCCAGAAATGTAGTGATATATTATTTTATGTCTCCGTTAGAGAAAATTATACCAGTTCTGAATGGTGAGAATACTTTCTTTAGTCCCAGAATAAAACAAAAAGCATACCTTTCTTTAGCCTCTGAATGAAACAAAAATTTATGGTGTATCCAAAATGCTATCAGAAAGAAGGAAAAATTCCTTTTTACCACCTCTTTGTTATCAATGAGAACTTTCTTACTGTTGTCATCAGTGGTCATAGAGACTGATGTTCCCCTGTCTCCTCATATTTTCCTCTTAAAATAATGCAAGCTGCATTAACTTCTGTGGGTGATATTTAAATTACCTTTTTTCAGATACAAATATTTGGGGAATTTATTTTGTAAATCAATTAGAGCTACATGAAAATCCTATTCCTTCTGTTCATGCGGTGAGGGACGCCTTGAGCCACCAAATATGGGGATTATTAGATATGTTTTTCAAAGGAAGAAATAGTAGGACAAAAATGTCCTGCCTAAAGTTACAGTTTATAGATTGGAAAAAGGCTCAGACAATTAAAAGATGAAGCTACTGAGGGCAAATTACTTGCAATCAAGCTGCAGCTAAATGAGCTTCTTGATGAGGAAGCCAAATTTATGTTGTTTCAAACCAGGAGAAACATTAAAGAAGTTGAAAGGTGAGCAAAATGTTAGTACAATTGGATCCAGATAGGTATAAGAGAAGTTAAGGAGGCAATTAAAACAATGCCTTCTGAAATGCTCATACACAGGTGTGTACACATGCGCACACACACACAGAATCAGACACAAAACACCTCAAAATAGAATATTCTATGATTACACACGTTTATCCTTCATTTACATTTTATGTTGATGCCCCTTCTCATCATAAAAGCCCTGTGGCTTAAAAACTCAATCACAGAATATAATCATTTTCTCCCTCAATCTGCAATTTACTATAGACATTTTATTTGAAAATGATGTATTGTTTAAACTCTCAACAACTGTGTTTTCACTTTGTTTCTCCCTGCCCTAAATTATCCCTTGGCAGCTCGTTGAGTTGATTTTGAAAGAATATATTTGATAACGAATTCAGAACTTACACAAAGCACAAAAGCAATGTGAAAGCTTCAAATGTGAATTATCACATTTATTTTTTGCCGCTCCATATATATTTTAGCATTCAGGCCTGCATGCATCAATTTCACTGAAAGAAGGGTATTGTCTACATGTATCTGTCTGAATGGAATGACTTTCATGATTTTGTAATTTTGAAAAGGCATCAAGCTAGGCTATCCTTCATCCCATTTCTGTTGCATTGGAATGTTAGGCATAACAAGGCAGACAAAAGAAAGGTATAATGCAGATCCTTATTGGCAGTCAGCAAGTACAAGTATATAAAGAAAGAGATAATTTTCTGCTGACATTTTTCCTTATCTTGATCCCCTTATCCTCTCATGCATTATGTTTTGCATGAACAGAATATGAAAAAAATTAGCAGCCATTGTTTAAAATGGAAAAAAACTTTATCCTTCAAATGATCCCCTCGAGAACATAAAAATCCTCTAATATTCAAGAGTTAAAAAGGAAAATATAGAAATGCTTATTTTTATAGCACCAAAATAGGAATGTAATTCTCTTGCTAACATGGTTTTCTTATAATTGAAATTCAACATTTTCAGCAGTGTTGTGGCCAAGT
This sequence comes from Furipterus horrens, assembly GCF_987537825.1. NCBI lineage: Eukaryota > Metazoa > Chordata > Mammalia > Chiroptera > Furipteridae > Furipterus > Furipterus horrens. The sequence continues at coordinate 88,197,002 of NW_028327171.1, forward strand.
CTGCCATTGAAAACAGTCAAACGGTCCAGGTAAAAGGCCAAATGCCCACAATGGTAGTGAAGAGGTATGTCCTTTCTCCATCTGATGTTGTCCAGCTATCAACACATCTCTCATCAAACAAAATGTAAAGAAACTATATAAATAACACTCTACAGGACACGGAAAAAATTTGGCCAAGAAATTACATTTGTAATTTTTTTGTTTCTTTCCACTGAATTACAAATTTTCAGTGAGATGCTGTAAGCACTTTTGGAAGGTGTCTCATTACATTGACCATTGATCAATGGATCATTTGACAACTGAAGTCATACCATATGAAAGTGATGAGATTTTCAAATTACCCCCAAATCAGTCTGGTGGGAATAGCTTAAAGAAAATGGGGGCATAAATATACAGGATAAAATTCATTGTTACCTGACCTATTCATTGTTAACGGAGTGACCAAAATGGTTATATGCGTGACTTTTTTCTTAATGGCATTCTTAAATGCAAGCCTATGAGACAAATCTGCTTGCAAAGACTAGTGAGGAGTCTCTGACCAACTATTCCTCGCATTTGAGGCAGCTAAACAACCAACAGAAGCAAATCCTAGTGAAAACATAGAGCTGGGATCCAGTGACCTGGATTTTACTCTGAATGTCATCATTACCTAGCTTGAAAACCCTGTGCAGATCAATCTACCCTTCAAAAAAGATGCCTCCTTTCTACAAAGTGAAAGGGTTGAACTAAGTAATCACTAAGATTCTCAGAACTATCTAACTCTAAAAATAATACCACAACCTTAGGTTGTTTAAGCCTTGTTAAACTTCTTTTGGTTAGAGAAAAATACATAAAAAGAGAAAACTTTCACTTTTTTACATAGAACTAAGAGCTATATCTATTCTAGGGTGAGCTGACCCAGGTGCCAATCCCTGGGGTCCTGGGGTAAATGCAGATAGTATAAATTCATAGCGGTTTCAAAAATTGCTTTTCTTTTCTATAAAATGACTCAATTTAAAATATGTAATTAATTATGTACATAACTTACCAACTCCTATGTAACAATTCATACCAGATTCAATAAATTCAAAAGAAACAAAAAAGAAAATCATTGTCTAAGGACAGTAGCATAAGAAGACAAGAACAGTAACTGTAAGGCATCTTAAGAACCAGGATCCAGACTCATACACTAAACTTTTATCTCAACCTCTTAGCCAAAATAGTTACAAATCCAGCCCAGACTGAAGAAGATGGAGGAGCAGAGTTTACCTTTTGTTGACAACAACAGAAATGTTATATTGCACAGGGTATGAACACAAGATGACATGATTCAGTGGGGACCATTTTACAACTCTCTACCACATTATGTAACATCATTCATGTAATTTCTACCTTTTCCACTACAGTATGTGTGTGTGGTCAGGGACCATATAGTTTTTAAACTCAGCCGTATTTAATATAATCTTTCACATGTTCTAGAAATCTGTAAATATTTATTGTATGAATAATTAAATAAACTGATGATTTAATAAAAAGATAACAAAGCTATTTCACAAATTTATGACTATTAAGATAGTTTCATCATCAGAAAAATGAGAGCTATTTCTATCCTTGATTCTACAAGAACATAGCCATCCCACAAACAGGGCCTGAGTTTATTTACATTTTGTTGAGTATCAAGATACTACATTAGTTTTCTATTGCTATCATAATGAAAGACCACAAAATTAACAAATTAATGTAACAGAAACATATGAATTCACAGCCCTGTCAGTCAGAATTATAGCATGGTTCAACTGGGTTCTTGTTTCAGGTTTTCACAAGGCAGAAATCAAAGTGTCATGTGACTGGCACTTATCTGTAGAATTTGGTGAAGAATCAACTTTCAGGATCAGTGAAGTTATATAGAATCCAGTTATTTGCAGGTATAGGACTAAGGTCCTCCTTTCTTGCTGGGAGTCACCCTTAGCTCCTCCAAAATGCTTAAATTGCTTCTCACATAGTCCGCTCCATCATCAAGCCAGTGACATATTTTTCCTGTGTTCAAGACTGACTTTTTCTGTCCTCAACTGGGAGAAGATATTTTCTCTTTCTTTCATTTTTTTAAGAGAGAGAGGAAGGGAGACAGAGAAACATCAATGCATCTATGTGAGGGAGAAACAGATCGGTTGCCTCATGCATGTGCCCCACAGCCCCACAGGGGTGGAGCCTGCCAGGTGGGGGATCAAAGCTGCAATAGTTTTTGGTGTACAGACAACACTCCGATCAGCTGAACCACATGACCAGGGCAAGAGAATTCTTTGCTTTTAAGGAGTTATGTAATTACATTGACTGACCTGGATAATCCATGCCAACCTCCCTATCTGCAAGTCAATTGATTATTAAGCATTCGAAGATACTAAATAGCAATAAACTTTAAATTGTAGGAGGCAAGGTGATTATTTGGGTAAAATAAAAACTTAAATATAGAACAGATCTAGATTAGTACCTGGTCTATGGAATTTACTAGCTATCTAATTACAACCAATTTACTTTATAGAACTTAATTTTATTTTTAATATGAACAATACAGATATTTGTGTTTCATATTATATATACATATTTCAGCAAAATATATTTTTCAAATGTTAATATGAAAGACTATGAAAAGGAATGAATATGATTAAAATCTAAAGACACTAAAGGAGTACTCTAAAATTACCTATTTATTTATTTATTTATTTAAACTAACCCAATAATTTCACCAAGACTATTCTTAAGGAACTATCTTTTTTCCTTCAGTTTATTTAAAAAAAATTTAAATTTAATCTCTGTTGTATATTTTTCCATTACCATTTAGTCCCCTATATCCCCTCCCCCTACCAAACACCACACCATTGTCCATTTCCATGAGTCCTTTTTCCTTTTTGCTCAGTCCCTCACCCACTAACCCCTCCCCGCAACTAGCTATCATCTGCTCTCCATCTATGATTCTAGCTTTCTTAAGTGCATGGGACTTGCCCATGACAAAAATAAGGATTTAGAAAAAGGTGATTTCAAATCTTAAAGTATATAATGTCTACTTTCCTCATAATCCACTGAAACCCGCTAGCATATCTTATATTCATTGGAATCTAACCTACTTAACTGATCCAAAGATCTCTGAAAATACTTATCATTCAAGAAGAATTTAACCTAGTGCATTACCTCTAATAAGGAATGTTCATTTTAGAACACACTAAACAAACTGATATGAAAGCACCAAAACAGATGCAGTAAATATAGAATTTGGATTTTAGATAGACTGATGTGTTCCTCAAAATTCATATGTTGAAACCCTATAACCTAGTACCTCAGAATGTTTCTATATTTGTAGACAAGGCCTTTAAAGAGGGAATTAATTTAAACGGAGACTCTCAGGGTGGGTCTTTATCCAATCTAAATTGGATAAAATTGGACACAGGGAGAAACACTAAGGATGTACACACACAGACGAAAGACCATGTGAGGACCCGGTGAAAAGATAGCTGAAAAGATGGCTATCTGCAAGCCAAGGAGAGAGACCTCAGAAGACAGCAAATTTGCCAGAACCTCGTCTTGGACTTCCATCCTTCAGAACTGTGAGAAAGTAAATTTCCATTTTTTAAACCACCTAGCCTGTGGTATTTTGTTATGTCAGTCTTAGCAAGCAAATGCATAAATAAAGTAACATTAAAAATAAACACCTAATGACCTGGCTGCTGTGGCTCAGTGAATTGAGCATTGGTCTGCGAACCAAGTGTCACTGGTTCGATTCCCAGTCAGGGCACATGACTAGGTTGCATGCCAGGTCCCCAGTTGGGGGCATGTGAGAGGCAACGGCACATTGATGTTTCTCTTCCTCTCTTTCTCCTTCCCCCTCTCTCTAAAAACAGATAAATAAAATAAAATAAAATAACCTTGTAAAAAAAAGTTTAAAAAATAATATTTTAAAATAAATAAATAAATAAATAAACATCTGATAAATTGTCAGTAGAAGAATTTATCAAAAAGGTTTACTCACAGATCGTTTTTACAAAATAATTTAGATAGTAGGAACAATTTCCAAATTGATTAGTAGTCACTTAATCATTATTTACAATTTCCCAGTGTCAGAACAAGAAAAATTAGATAACCCTGGCCAGGTAGCTGAGTTGGTTGGAGCATCATACCATATATGTACACAAAAAGGTTGCAGGTTTGATTCCTGGTCAGGGCACGTACCTAGGTTAGGGATTCAACCCCAGAGAGGGTGTATATGGGAAGCCATCAATCCATGTTTCTCACATCAATTTTCTCTCTCTCTCTCTCTCTCTCTCTCTCCCCTCCCCCATTCTCTCTCTCTCAAATCAATGAACATATCCTCAGGTGAGTATTAAAAAAATCAACCAATGAATGCATAAATATGAGGAACAACAAATTGATGTTTCTTTCTTTTCCTTTCTCCCTCTCTAAAATTAGTCAATAATTTTTTTAAGTTGGATGATTAAACAGTTATGTAATGTAATGACTATAATCATTGAAAAAAGTAAAAGATCAATTTGTTTGCTTATTTACATAAAATTGTCCAAAATGTTAAAATGATGAGATTTTTATTAACAAAACCACAAAGAGGCTCTGTAATTGTTAAGTAATATGTAATTAGTTCATGTGACACTGGTTATCTATGTGTCTGAGCAACATATTTTATATTCAGACTTTACTTGGAAATGCAGTTGTACTTAAGATTCACTCCATTTTACTCATATGTATTAAGTACGTACTATGTGCTGGGCACATGTTTAGACGGTGTTGATAGGTAGTGTAGATAAAAAGCTTGATGCATTTATACTTAAGAAGAGGGAGATAGGCAAGTAAAGAGTAGTGTTAGTAATAAATATAAAACAGAATATAAAAGTCAATTAGGGTACTATTTTATATATGGTGTTCAAAAGGGGAATCTGTGTGGTACTACTTTAGCATAAACTTGAATAAAGCAAGGCAGAAAATCACTCAAGCATGTGAGGTGAAAACCTTTCCAGACACAGAGATCAGCAAGGGCCTTAAGCCAGAAACATTCTAGACTTCTGTACAAGAAATAGCAAAAGACAATGGTTGCTTCAGAGGATAGAAAGGAAGGTAGTTGATGAATTGAAGAGGTAAATTCAAAGAATATTTCATGTAGGGCCATGCCACCTGTGGCAAAGATTTGTGTTTTCTTACTATTACCATAGAAGACTGTTGGAAAGTTATAAGCAGGGGAGTAACATGATCTGACCCGTGCTTTAAACGAATTCCTCTGGATACTGAATGAAGAATATATTTGGGGAAAAAAAGATGGTTTTGAGTCAGGTAGTAACCTAGCAGTGGTTAGACATGGGATGTGTTTTAAGTAAGAGATATATTTAAATAAATCAACTAGTCTCATAAGGTATGAGAAAATGTAGAAGTCAAGACTGTTATCAATATATTTGGCCTGAGTATATAGGTGACCAGTGATGCCATTTTATAAAATTGAGATCAATAAAAAGAGAAATTTGGAAAGAGAAATTAAGAGTTTGGCTTGGTCATAAAGTTTGAGAAACCTTTAGATATTTAGGTATTAACGAATCTGCATTCAAAATAAAGCCTGGAGTCATGGGAAGTAAACATAAAAAACTGATAGACTGTTGATATAGGTAAGATACGCAAAGCCATGATCACCTAAAAGTGGAGGAAGGATGAAAAGATAAAGTTTAAGGATGAAGATATGAAGTTTAAAAATAAAATTTTAAGGAACTCCAAATTTGGAGAACAGGAAGAGGAGGAGGAGCCAGAAAAAAACAAGAGATGAAGGAAGTAGATGGGATACTGGAAAGTTGTGAACCCTTGGCAACTAAATGGAGAAAAAATATTTTTTTCAAGAAAATGACTGACAAACTGGATCAAAGGCTATGTAGAGACTGAGACCATTTAATGTACTTATAAGTACTTTTGGTTGTGCAGTGACTTTCTCAGATGCTCAAGCAATGCACAATACATTGAAGAATGGACAGTCAAACCTTAGCACTCGAGGACAAATTTGGCCTATAAGAGTGCATTAGGACACCTATCCAGGAAACGTCCAATGAAAAGTTCCTTAATGAAGAAGGTATAATGTTTTCATCAAGCCAGTAGGTCTTTTCACCCCACGGTTTTATTCTATGACTAGAGTATATAGAAAAATTATTTTTTCATCTTCAAGTCAACAAACATTTTGTTATGAGATAATTTTAATGAGATAATTATAATTATAATGCCTTTAGTTTTCATTCCACAGACTTAACCAGTTTGAAATGTGAGGGGAAAAAATCAAAGTTTTATGATCTCTTATCTTTTTGGACTTTTTTTTCAATTTAAGCAAATAGTCTTAGAATAAACAATGATGCGATAAATTTTCAAATTTTGTGGTTTTCTTTTTACTTGCACAGAATTAATCAACTTCATTTTTAATTGCTTACTGATTCATTAGGTTTACAGTTAAGAATCTTTCAGTCTGTAGTAAGATAACAGAAAATTCAACTACAATTGAGTATAAATGGGAAGTTTTGTGTTAAATTGTCAAATCTATATAACTATACATATAACTTTTTTAAAAAACAAAAGTATTTGGATCATTTTCAGAATCATAGGATGCTGCATAACATTTGAGCAATTCACTGGCTAATTCCATGAGTCAATATATGCCCTAAGTGTTCAGGTGCACCTACCTCATCTTCAGGATTATAGAGTTGCTTAAGATTCTTGAAAGGCCTGATCTAGTCTAGGTATCTACCAGAATAATCATTTACTTGGCAGAGAAGGCATGGCTTTTATGTGAAGAATTTATCATACAACTAAATTTTATTTATTGTCATCATCGTCGGCAGCCGTCCGTCTCGAGAGACGATGGTGTAGCTTCTTAAGAGTCTATCTGCACCGCCGAGAATGGTTGTGCAGTCCGACTCGGGAGTGACACGGTATCTGTCTCCTCCCGTGTTGAATCGACATCTTGCGATGACGCTGGAGTGTCTTCTCCAGTGGAGCTGAAGCTACAGAGCCTGGGCAGGGTGATATGGAGGGTCTGCTGTTGCCCATGTAGCAGACCCCCCCTCTCTTCGCAGCTGAAGGATCCAAGGGAAAGACGGAGTCAATACAGCTTGGCTTCAGGTGCGCCGCAGGAGTTGCCGGTGTTGACTACAACGTCAAACCGCCTTAGGGACTCCGGCTCCGGATTTTCTGTCGGGGTTTACTCCCTTAGCCTTTCCCCTGAAGAGGTATGCCGCAAGGCAGCGGAGGTTTTTTGGAATCAGAGTTTTCCTTCTCTGATGTGCCCTGACTGGAAGATCGAACCAGCGACACTTAGCTCGCAGGCCGACGCTCAATTCACTGAGCCAAACCAGCCAGGGTTTATTTATTGTAATTCATGTTTTTGTTGTTGGTGATGTAATTTCTCAAGTGAATACTTTATGCATCAAGTTGGAAAAAATATATTTTCATCTTTTGTTTATTTAAGCTACTCATGCAACCTAAATTACATATATTTACCTAAGAAAAGTGGGTGGTTTTGAAGTAGGCCATAAAATTTTTGTGTTTGTTATTTTAAAGAGAAGCATCTATAATCTCTTCAGTGGTCTTATAAGCTACAAGAACAAGTTAATTTTATCCATTTAAAAAACAAATGATTTAATGCAATATCACTAATTCCCTGAAACAGAATTGTATTCAAGAGTGTTTGATCATTAACAGTAAATTTCACAGACTACTGTTTACTTTAAATATAACTTTACATGTAATTTTATTTTTTAAATTATATTTTGTTGATTTAAAAAAAAAATCAGTTGTCCTGACTTTTCCTCCTTTGTCTCCTGCACTCAGCACCCTCCAATCCCTCAGGCAATCCCCTCACCATTGTTCATGTCTGTGGGTCATATATATAAGTTCTTTGGCTGCTCCATTTCCTATACTGTGCTTTACATCTCCATGGCTATTCTGTAACTACCTGCCTGTACTTTTTAATCCCCTCACCTCTTCACCCATTCCCCCACACCCTCCTGGTAACCATCAAAATGCTCTCTATATCCATGAGTCTGTCCTTTTATTCTTGTTTGCTTAATTTGCTTTTTAGATTCCATTGTTAATAGATTTGTATTTTTTGCCATTTTACTGTTTATAGTATTGATCTTCTTTTTCTTAAATAAGTTCCTTTAACATTTCATATAATAATGGTTCGGTGATGATGAACTCCTTTAGTTTTTTCTTGTCTGGGAAGCTCTTTATCTGCCCTTCTATATTAAATGATAACTTTGCCAGATAGAGTAATCTTGGCTGTAAGTCACTGCTTCTCATGACTTTGAATAGTTCTTGCTAATCCTTCTAGCCTGCAAAGTTTCTTTTGAGAAATCAGCTGACAGTCTTATGGGAACTCCCCTGTAGGCAACTAACTTCTTTTCTCCTGCTGCTTTTAAGACTCTCTCTTTATCTTTAACCTTTGGCATTTTAATTATAATGTGTCTTGAAGTGGGCCTCTTTGCATCCATCTTGTTTGGGACTCTGTGCTTCCTGGGCTTGCATGTCTATTTTCTTCACCAAATTAAGGAAGTTTTCTTTCACTATTTTTTCAAACATATTTCCAATTTATTACTCTTTCTCTTCGCCTTTTGGCATTTCTATGATGTGAACACTGGACCTCTTGAAGTTGTCCCAGACTCTGCTTATACTATGCTCATTTTTTTTTTTTTTTTGATTCTTTTTTTCTTCTTGTTGCTCTGATTGATCATTTTGTTGTTTGTTTGTTTTGGTTTTTTTTGCTTCCTTATGTTCCCTATTATTTATTTCATTTTTGTTTTTATCCATTCTACTGTTGTTTCCCTGTAAATTGTTCTTTATTTCAATTACTGTATACTTCACTTCTGACTGTATCTTTTTTATGTTTTTGAGGTCCTTACTAAGTTTCTTGAGCATCTGATAACTAGTGTTTTAAACTCTACATCTGATAGATTGCTTATCTCCATTAAGTTTAGCTCTTTTTCTAGAGTTTTGATCTGTTCTTTCATTTGGGCCATGTTTCTTTGTCTCCTCATTCTGGCAGCCTCCTTGTATTTGTTTCTATGTATTAAGTATAACTGCATTGACTTCGTGTCTTGGTAGTGTGGCCTAATGTAGTAGGTGTCCTGTAGGGTCCAGTGGCAGTCTCCCCTTTCACCTAAGCTGGGTACACCAGGTGTGCCATTCCTGTGGGCTGAGTACATCCTCCTCTTGTAGTTGAGTCTTGGTTGCTATTGACAGATCAATGGTCAGGATTTACCCAGGTCAGTCAGCTGCAAGGATTGGCTATGACCATTGACTATCAAACTCCACCCTCTGTGGAGGATCAGCTGTTTAGGAGCAGGATGGTGGTACTTTGACATGCTCTCTAACTGTCTACTGGGTGCACTGTCCCTAGGGTTTCCCAGGTGGTGCAGGGCAAGGTCAGCCCCACCCCCCCACCCCCCGTGTTTTGCCCAGGGCCACCCTGCCTGAGCTATAAAGCAATCTGAGATGGTTGCTACTTGTGCTGAGCTTGGAGATTCCCAGGCAAAGCCAAACTGCGAATCTGGGCTGCCTGCTGCTAGTGCCAGTCCTGGGGCTCACTGAGGTCAGCTGTTGCTTGTTTTATAGTTTTTAGGAAGTAGTGAAGCATAAGTCAAGACTAACCATTCACATGGAAAATTAGTTTTGGTAGACCTTTTAGGTGGGTGGAGCAGTCTCTGGGAATCTCCAAGGTGGGTCAAACAGTGTTAGCCTGGTTGATGGAGCCTCACATATGGCACCAGTTTACCAGCTCTGTGGGGATGAGTTTAGAAAAGGGGCAATGGCCTCTGCTCACCTTGATACCAGACACTTGAGTTTCTCACTGTATACTACCGGTGCCTTTCAAGCTGCTACCCTGGTGCTGGAGCTGAGAGGGAGTGAATCTGAGCAGGTGAATCTGTGTGTGGTTCTTTGAGAGGAACTGCTTGGAGCTCCAATAGTTTCTTCTACTCACTTAATACCTACTGGTTTTTGCAGCCAGATGTTGTGGGAACTGATCTTCCTGGCACTGGAACCCTGGGCTGGGACTCCTCGCTCCCAAGATATCCTTCCTGAATTTTCATCCACCACGCATGGGTGAAGAACTAGCCTCTTCAATGTCTCTGCCCCTCCTACCAGTCTGGATGGATGTGGTTTCTTTAATTCTATAGTTCTCAGACTTCCATTCAACTTGATTTTGAATGGTTACGAATGATGGTTGTTCTATATTTTATAAAATTTTGATGTGGTTGTGTGAAGAGGTGAGTCACATCTGCCTATGCTTACATCTTGACTGAAAGTCTACTCTCAGTATATTTTACTCTGATATAATTGAATATTCAAACAGTGTATTTTTTTCTTCAAATCTTGAGGATAAGCAAGAATAAGAAAAATTGTTTAAGAAAAATAATTTTAATATTTAATTAAATCTTCTCACTTGATTTGAATACTTACATATTGAGATTTCATAAGACAATAAAATATATATTTCTTCCTTTTTCTTAAATTTGTTTTATTTTATTTTAGAAAAAAAGGGGAAGGGAGGAAGAAAGTGAGGGAGAGAATCATTGACTGGTTGACTTCTGAAAGTACTCTGACTGGGAAGAGAGCTCACAACCCAGGTATGTGACTTGACCCAGAACTAAATTGGTGACCTTTAGGGTTGTGGAACAATGTCTAACCAGCTGAGCCATGCTGGCAAGGACTATATTTCTTCTTTAAAAGCTTTTACGTAATTTCTGAGAAAATGATTGTGGATTAAAAATGAAAGCAAAAAGCAAAAACAGACAATACAAGTATTCTTTTAAAGAAAGAGCAGGAGTTGGGAAAGTTAGAGTTGCTTAGATATGATGTTTCTTAAAAATATCTTTACAGCAATACAGAGGAGATAATAAGGCAAGCCAGTGCATTAGCATATAGGTAAAAATTGACAGCTGTGGGAGGGGGTTAGGATTTGGAGGGACTGAGCAAAAAGGGAAAAGGACTCATGGACATTGCCAACAGTGCAGTGATTATGGGGGGAGGGCGGTATAAAGGGAATAAATGGTAATAAAAATATAATAAAAAATAAAATAAAATCAGAAAACAACAAGTGAAGGTGGAAGCTGAATGTTTATAAACATTATGTTCTTACTATTTATTTCATTCTGCCTAGCTCGGAGATGTTAAAGCCATCTCTCTGAGATTACCCTCCAATGTATTCATTGATTTTCTAAGTGCAATTTTGTAACTTAATTTCCCTTACGCCAAGTTGATATTTTTTGGAAAAGGGGGAAGACTTTTGCACACATTAATTATATTTCATAAAATGCTTTCATCAATGAACAATATTTCATAGTTCATAATTATTAAAAGTTGCCAGTAATTGTATTTGTGCTCCAACTAAAAGATGTAAATTTACTTCAAGCTACTCTCTCTACCCATTGAATTTAGATAGTAACAGAATTATCTAAGCATTTTAGCCACTATGTTAAAAGTAGAACAAGGACTTATTTTATGACTTCAAAGAGTTGACACAACTCATCATTTTAGAAGTAGGTACTTTCTTTATTATGAAAATTACCTTTGAATATGATAGTTTTGTTACCTAAATCAAATGCATCTGGATTATAAATTAAAACTAATTCAATTTGAAATATATTTCAGAATACTCTCTGACTTTCTAAATCTAAAATTAACAAAGCATTATAAACTGATCTTTGTTTCACATAATTTATATTTCCTCAAACACAGAAGGTAAATGAAGCTACTTATCTATCAACAAATCAGTTTGTATTATAAGGTAATATTAGAAAAGTGTATAGAAGAAAGACGTAAACTATAGACTATTCCATCAATCCTAAAATGAAGTTACAAATATTGGGTGGCTTCATTATTAGTTTTTTAAAGGAACTTCAAGGAGAGAGAGAGAAGAGGGAGAGAGAGAGAGAGAGAGAGAGAGAGAGAGAGAGAGAGAGAGAGAGAGAGAGAGAGAGAGAGAGAGAGAATGTCTGGGAAAAGTCCAGCCCTTGTTATTATAATGAGAACGGTTGCACAAAGAGAGTGCCCTGGAATACACAATTATGACTTCACTGTACTAGTCAGTGGGGGCAGTAGATGCTGTTGAGTGAGCATGTGTGACCATCAGATTCAAAATTACTGAGTGAGTAGAGCAACAAATGTGCATCAAATTTTGTGTTAAGCTCGAATATTACTCTGTGGAAACAATTTGGGTGATTCAGAGGTTGCAGCTATGGGCAACTGGTGATTGGCAGCTTCATCAATTACAACTTGCCTGCTCATGCATCACATCTCATACAGTTTTTATTGGCAAAATATCAAATCACCCAGGTGATGCAATATCCATTACAGCCCAAATTTGGCACCCTGTGACTTCTGGCTTTTACCAAAACTAAAATATCATTTGAAAGGGAAGAGATTTCATACCATCAATGAGATTCAGGAAAATAAGACGAGGCAGCTGATGGCAACTGGGAGAACTGTGTGAGGTCCCAAGGTCCCTATTTTGAAAGGGATGGAGGCATCATTGTCCTATGTACAATGTTTCTTGTATTTTGTATCTTCGTCAATAAAAGTCTCTATTTTTATATCACATGGCTGGATACATTCTGGACAGATCTTGTATATTTAGCAAAAGAATTAAAGTACCTTTCTAATAATATCAAAAGTTTCTGTTTAAAAGAGAGTGGCTTATCTAGTTTGGAAAATCAAAGAATGGCTGCCATATTGGAGGCTGCCAGTAGGTGGCAATGTAACTTATAAGGACATTAAGAGAAAGCTGTGTGGAGGAAAGCAGCTCTCAAAGAAATGCAATGTATTATCGGTTAGAAAACCAAAACAAAACTACAGTTTTTTGTTTAAAGATTTACCTAGGATATAACAGACTAAAGGAAGGACAAAATATTCTGAAAAGTATATAAACCTGCCAACTCAAATATTTATATTTATATAACTTTAATTAAAACAAAGATATTAGCTTAATTTATTTTTTCTAATCAAATTGATAAATCCAAGTGGACTTTGCATAGTTCCAACCAGTGGCTAGCACTTCATCCCTCCTTAAATTATATGGATACTAAATTCTCACCTACATACAAATAGTCAAATGACTAACTCGCGAACAGAGCACAAAAACCTAGATCGAAAATATCAGAGTAGTTAAAGTACATGTTGCAAGTTCCAACAAAGAACAAAAAAAAAAAATTTATGTGTGGGGTGCACAACTCATTTCCTGCTCCATTTCCCAACACACACACACACACACACACACACACTTTGAAGTTTAATGAACAAATTTTGTTTTAACTCTAACCAAATTAGAAGAAAACCAATAAAAAGATAAAGAAAGTATTGAAAATAGGTCCACTAAAAGACTTTTAAAATTACATACACACACATGCACACAGGTGCATACACAAATGTAATATATTCTGTGATGCTGGGTGATTTAGTGTAGCATAAAACAAAACTGTATACCCTAGTGGTTTCTCTTCATTACTGCTGTATGTGTTTTTGGTTGGTGAAGGGGGGTGTGTGTGAAAATTTGTGACAAAAAAAAAAAAGAATTTTAGCTTTGAGTTTATGTCAAATGAAGATTTTGTATTAGAGTTTTTAAATTTTATTATTTAAAAATGCAGAGAGCTTCTTTTGCCTGTTTTTCTTTTTAGCTATTGTAAGTTTTCAGACAAAGCAAATCTAAAGTTTTAGCTAGTGTAACTGATGAATCCGTTGATTTATCAGTCAATATGTTGCTGATTAGAAAACCATAATCAGATTACCTGTACTCTTAATTATTAAAAACTTAGGAAAATCACTTGGGTTCTTGGAGCCCTATTCTCCTCACTTATTTTCTTCAAAGTTCCTGCCTCCACCACAGATTTGACTAAAGGTATACGTATAGCAGAAGGCACTAGACATATGCAAAGTAATGTTATTACCAGAGTATCCTAAATTTTGGCAAAGATCTGATGTAGAATTTGAATTCTCTAGAAAATGACTACAAAGATCCACCTGTCATTGGATACGCAGATGTTAAAATATAATTAATGATTCATACGATGTGCTAATTAGGTGTTTTCTAATTTTAGGCTAATGATTCTTTTAGCCCTTAGGATTTTTCACTTTTTATTTTTGGTTTCAACAATATCAAAACTAAATTAAAATTAACTACATGAAAATCAGTGACAACATTTTAGTTTACATATTATTAGTTTATATTGGCATAGTGTTAGACAAATATCTCTTGCACCATAAATTATAGTTAATAAGTCTACTTATGTCATTGGAAATACAGAAGACACTGACATGAGTTTTTATTTTTTAAAATGTTAAATATAGAAATTATAATCTATTTTAATCTGGCATTTTTGAAGTAAAAGTGGTAAATTGTCAGACTTTTTACATTGCTTCTTATCATGTCCAAACAGGAAATGGGTCCCAATTAATTTTATTAATGTTAGACATTTAGAAATGATAACAAAATACAATTTGAGTTTGCCTGGTTCTAGTTCTAGAATGACATAGAAAACTATTGCTGGAGAATGTATACTTCAGCTTTACAAACTTCTAAAATCTCTATTTAAAATGTGAGATTTTAAAAGATGAAGGAAGAAAGTTTATTTAGAGCATGCCAAGAACCAGCAAGTTCTTTTTCTCCAGAGTCCAACTTGACCCTGGAGATGATACCTTTAACGTTTACAAAGTCATTTGGTGATATGGGCAGTAAATTTTTACATAGACTAGGTAAATACTTAATTTTCATACAAGTCTTGATTTTATAGTAGAGATCTCAGAGCTTTGAATAAATAAATTCTCATTTTATATAATTAATTTAATTTCAGCTCATATACCTTTACTCCATTTCTATACCAAGATACTTTTAAAAGTTGTTATTGCAATATTAATCACAGAGGCAGTAAAAAATTCCATGGCCCTTTCAATGTACTTATGCTATGCTATGCTCACACATTTATACCCATCATGGACAATAGTTTTTGAATTTAAAAAATTACAAATTAAGATTATTTTAGTGTAAATTTTAGGCAATATAGATATTTATATTTATATTATTGAAAATTTATTCAAAACCCCAATGAGAACAATGAAATAAATAACAAATCATATTGACCAGTCTACTGGTATTCATACTCTAAATGTAGAGATATTCAATGTTTTTGTGTGTGTGCAAGATGTTAGGAATGTAGTTAAACTTACATACATGAAATGAGTTCTATTATACTTCGTAGATATAATTAATATACCTTAAAAAGAGAAGTACTGTTTATTAAGCAATTATTGTCTTCTTCATTAATCTTGTCTTGTATCCTTGTAGTAACTCTACAAAATCCTTTGGGTTTTCAGAGAATATAGTTTATGGAAAAAAATATGATGACCAGTTACTGATATTGTCACCAATGTCATCAGTGTCCTGGAAAACCACAGCTTGAGCAGATGAGGCTAACCCTGTTGCCTGCATACAGTTAGTATTTCTCCCTAGTCCCATGCATAAGAATGGTTTAGCAACACCTGCTCAAGAAAAAAAAAAAGAGAGAGAAAGAGGAACTCATGGACACAGATAACAGTGTGGTGACTGCAAAAGGAAGGGCATGGGTAGAGATGAAAAATTGTATGGAGCATAAATGATAATGTAGAAATGTAATACAACAAAATAAAAGAAAAAGAAATAATGAGAAAAAATAAAGTATGCATTCTTATTCTAGTTTGATTTTCTCTACATGTAGATGAGATTTGTGCTACTTTAGGCCATTTGCATTTTTTCCAAAGTGCTTTGAAATCAAGACTTCAGAACAAACAACAACAAAGTATGCTGAATTGAGGAAAATTAACAACCTATAAAATATTGGATAAAAAGTTAAAATCTCATTTTTCCATGGAATTCTGCTTTTAGCTTTACTATGTTGATTTTGTGACTACATACCAATTCAAACTTCAGTCTTTTACCTATTTGTATTTATGTCCTTCTGCTAACAGGCAAAAATTTATCAAGCAAAATAAAATAACCCACATGACTAGACAGTGAGAGAAGCATTTTGTTGGACCTGAGATTGGAAAATATAGTAAATTTTTTTGTATATTTTAAAATATATTGATAAATTTGTTCATGTTCTTAAGTTTTGTGCTTGTGATCAAAGTACTGAATAATGTCATTAGATGCTACAATTGTTATATCTTTCAGGGAAATCTATTGTTATGATTTTACATATATATTTATTACAGATGACAGTTTTCTATTGGAATTGTAGTTTTGGCTCAGGAAGGAGTGAAAGTTAAAGAATTTCCAGAATATTAATACTGCATATGTCATAGAACTTTAATAACAATAATTAAGAGACTAAAGCATGGATTTGTTTTTACAATCCAAAAAAACAGACAGAGTGTTATTATATGGACTACTAAGAGATACAAAATTCATCTACATCAAAACCTGAATTGGAATTACTAGAATCTATGTGCCTGATCTGTTCTACCCTGGTCAGAAAGTTTATAAAATGCAGTTTGAAAGAATTACTGGACTGGTTGATAGGAAAAATGCATTAAACATATTGGCAATTGCCAAGATATTTTCATGACACTAAAGCTCAAATATGGTTAGATGATATCTCATTAGGTGTATTACAAACTGATTGAATGGTGGTGTTCAAAGAAGGCTCTGTAGGTGTTGAAGGTCAGTCTATAATAGAGTTTCACAGAGCTGTGCCCTTGAATATATTCTGTTCACTATCAATAACATGGATGGATAATGAGATCAATCAAAGGAGGAATGACTGAATATATGGTATGATAAAATCATTGTCTAACAGCATCTTGATAAGTAAAAGTGGTAGGACAAAAAAAAAAAGAAAAAAACAAGTGCAGAATAATAGTACTCTAGAGATAAAAGTAAAGCAATTAAATATAAGCTTAAATTTCAAAATATGTTAATTTAATTATACATTACATAACATTGCAATACTATGACCTCTTGATTGAAGGAATCTCCTCTTAGTTGCTCAAATATCTCCCAGATTGATGTATTAAATTCTGATAAAAACATAAAAATATATCTAAGTAACCAGAAATGTATTATAAAGGACTTAACTAGGATGATGAAATTCTCCCAAAAATTCTACCTAGAAAAAGTTAATTAGAAAAATGTGATATATGTAGTTAGGATTAAGAATTTTTAAAATGTGCTTTCAAATGTTTGAAGTGCTGTTACACACACACACACACACACACATACAAACTAGATTTTTTAAAAATGTGTGATAGCAATGAATATGATTAGGGCCAAAATGCAAATGGACATTGAAATACATTTTCACTTAATATGAGAAGGTGATTAAAATCTAATTGACTAATCTGTATTTGATTATCAATGTTTAAATAATTATCGTTTGGGATGTTGTAGAGATTTCAGATATTCAATGACAAAATACACTAGATGATATTTAACATTACTCTAAGCACTGACTTATTGATGTTAGTCATTATTTAACTAGGTTTCAAATTCATCTTTTTCATGATCTTATCTCTCAGCATTACATTTCTAGTATTTTAGATTTTTCAACATTCACTCCAATAGAATAGACAGTCCAAGAAATTTCCAAATCTTCACATGAATTTCAGATCCTTAGTCATTCATAATTCTGTTCTAATTGTGTATTCAAAGGGAAACATACCCTTTTGCACCTAAATGGTGCTTTTCTAGAGATTATGTCATATGTATGTATCATAGATTATGACAGAATATCGCAAGAAACAATAGACCAAAGGTAAGAACAGAAGACCTGAAATGGAATGGCCATGAAAAGCAAAGTAAGAAGACTAATAATAAACCTGAAAGAGTAACAAAAGTACAAACTCCACAGAAAAATTTACCAATGACGAAACAGTGCCATTAAAGAGAACATTGTCAAAGAAAAAGAGGGGATTTGCATAGAAAAGAGAAAAAACAACAACAGGCAGGAAATATGACACAAAAGGTAAAGAAAGCTAACATCAAGTGATTGCAGCATGTCCAAAAACACTGGAAATGGACAGGTGATGAGAAGCAATATGCTACATTGAAATTTGCTTTAAAATTAAGACAGTCATCATTAAAGAAAAAAAAAAAACATGGAAAAGGAACTCAGAAAAAAGGAAAGACAGCCTCAATAGGAATAGACAACAGGAGCTCCAAAGACTTGTGATATAGATGTGTTCCATAAACAAAGGGAAACTGCACAAAATATGGAAAGGTGAAGCCAATCCACAGGCAAAGAGGACCAAGGGAAGGGTTAGATACAAAAAGGCACTATGAGAACAGTGATAACGAAGAAAATGGGAAGAAGATTGAATTAGACTTGGGAAATTGAGTAGACAGAAATTGTTTATCAAGAATATAGAGAAAAATATCTGAGTTAGTGAGTCCTCTCCCTTACCCCCCCCCCCAAATCATTTACTAGATCACTTAAATTGTATTGTGAATTCTGAATTGTTACTGGTTATGTACCTAAGATAGACAAATAAAACTATCTTCTTATTATAATCAAGTAAAGTTTCATTGCAGTATTTAAATTTGGGGAATGATTATAATTCACCAAGAAAGTTTGATGCTATAAATGAATGTAATATTTCCATCAATTGTTGGAACAAGTGTCCAAATACGACCCTATATTTCTTAACTTGGCCTTCTCCAGAAGTATTGAAACAAAGTGAATGTTTAGCAAAATGTTTGATGGAGCTTTCTTTTATGAGTCTATAATATAGACTGAATGCCATTTTCTGCTTATAATTCTGTCAAAGTATTCTAGAGTACAAAATCTAAACACTAAACATGTGTCCTTCAATACTTAAGCCCCCTAATATAGAGACATATATAAACATCAACAAACATAATTATAACATTCCTTAGCCATGAGCTTAATAATATTAGTGAATGTGAGGAAATAAGTATCTGCACACACTGCTGGCAGGAAAAGAATTGGTACAAATATTCAGGAGGACAACTTGGCAGTATAAATTTAAACATCTGAAATGCTTAAAATGTCCAACTCAGCAACCCCCTTTTAGGTCATTATGCATATAATAACCAGTTAAGTGCACAGAGACACATGTAAAGAGTATTCATTATAGGGAAGCTATATTAGCAACATAGTAAAAACAATCTAAATGTCAATCCAAGGAGATGAGTTCAATATATTACGATATATGTATAAATGAAATTGTGTACAGCCTTTCTGAGTGATGGAGTTACAGCAAAGTTTTGCCATAGAGTGGTGTTTGATGACATAGTGGGAGAAAAATCCATGCTATGACACAATGTAATAAAATATTGTGTGATTATAGAGAATTTATTTTATGTAAAATCAAAAGAAGACAAGATACCCATGCTAACAGTACACACTTAAGTATTTTTCTAAATTCTTTCAAATGGTTTGTCATACTTTTGCAATCAGAAAATATATTTTTGTTGTATACATTTTATAAAACATAAAAATAACACTATAGTTTGGTGTGTTTTGACAGAAATAAGTATATACTTTGAAGATGGATACAGGGTATTTTAGATCAATTCTAAAATGAAAATCTAGGATTAACATGTGTTTTTAACTTTATAATAAGGAGTAGGAATTGGAATTAGAGTAGAACATACTGAAAACAATAATGAGACTATATCCTCAGTGGCTTACACAAAGTCATGTTGTATAGACTATAGCAAGGATAAACTGGGTACACATGGATACTATTTTAACTATGTTGCAATAAATGCTCAGAAATAAAGCTAGGAAACTCTGTCAGAATGCATTAGCGGTTTCACTAATGCAAATGTTGAAACTTATTCCAGATGTTAGGACAGGTTGAATACATTATCAGATTCCTTTGTCCAAATTGTTGGAATATTTACTTTCAAATTCCAGTGTCTATCATCCTACATTAGTTCCTGTTCTAACTGCTATTATCATTAACTTTTCAAATTATAATAGAATTCATTTTTCAAAACAAATAATTGTAATTATAATATTTGATCATATATATGGAAGTAACTTTTACTCATTGAACTTATAATTTGTAAATGTTCTCTAAAGTCATGACGCATATGTTTGCTTAGTTGAACTTACAGGCAAAGTAACAAAAATGTCCTCAAGCACTTATGAAAGATTTATTTGGAACTTGAATAAAATAAACCCCGTTAAATTATAAAATTATTTTCTGCTTACTGAAAATCTCACGAGTTTTTACTTCAATTTTCAAAGACGGGGACTATTACCCCAATTACATAAAAAAGATGCACATTATTTTTAAACGAGTGCACAGTTACACTAAAAGGAAGCATTTATGGCTTTTCTTCTATTTATAAAGACAATTTTCTTTTCTCTTTTTATGGTAAAATGTGACTTTTAATTGTAAAAATATACTTATATTAACTTCTCTGTATACAACTTTATTTAGATATATAGATATATGAAATACAGAGTTGTTATTTGTACCACGGAACAAAATCAATTCCATAATCATTTACTATGAGTTTCAGTATAACCCCAGATTTTTTAGGCCTTTAAAATTATCACAACTGAAAACAGTGCAAGACCCTGGCTGCTGTGGCTCAGTGGATTGAGTGTTGTCCTGAGAGCCAAGTGTCACTAGTTCGATTCCCAGTCAGGGCACATGACTAGGTTGCACATCAGGTCCCCAGTTGGGGGCGCAAGTGAGATGCAACCACACAATGATGTTTCTGTCCCTCTCTCCTTTCCTCTCTCTCTAAAAATAAGTAAATAAACAAACAAAATTTTTTTTAAGAAAAGAGTGCAAGAGTAACATACCTATAAACACTAGTGTTCAGAGTGAAATTTATCAACTGTCTTACTGATTTCATAGTATGAGGTAAAAACTTGAAGCAAAACTAGATTCAGTTTCTCCCATTGTTATGACTCTTACCCTAGAACAGACAAAGTAGGAGGGGGGATTAGGAGTACAGAGGAAAACAAAATTAACTTCTTATTTACCCCAAGCTTGTTGTCCTAATATTTTGTTGGTCTGGGAAATAAACCTTTTCTGAAAAGAAATAGTTGTAGCTTTGGAAAAAATAAAAAAAGTTTTCCTATTTTTCCAATTTATGAAAAGCATAGTTTCCTGTCACCTAAATAACAAATACCTATTTTGATTAATATTCCAGTAAAAGACTTATTTTTCTTGTACATATAAGTGTAAGTAATATTATCATCTTTTATTTCAGTGGCTGTAAATAAATATTGAATGTCTAGCACCAAAAATAATAGATACCAGGATACATGGTCCTTGGAAAATGGGATCTATAAGAAAGTAAAAATATTAGAAATTAAATAACGCATTAGAAGAAGAGCGAAAAGGTAAGGAGCAAGACAAAAAGGAACCTTTCTTAACTCCATTCATAAGAGCTAGGGATCTAAGACCAAATCCAATCAGAGCTAATATTTTTTCCCTTTGGTCAGTTTATACAAGATCAACCTTTATAACCAAGCATTCTTTCTTATCTTTGATTGTTAATCTTTGATGTTTTCTTTATTTAACATGGAAGATATATGCAGCTTTGGTCTTTATCTGATCTTGGAGAGGGAGAAGAGCACAAACAACACTCCTGATGCCAACATGTCAAATTATACATTGCTCCATCTAAGTTTTCAGTGTTTTCTTGTGAGCTTTGGACATACTGGAAGTTGGGTGTTCATATGCAAAATATAATTTAAGGCCTCAAAGTTTGAACTAGGAACAAGGTTATATTCTTTCTTTGCACATATGTGTGTCTATGTGTATGTATGGGTGGTTGTGTCATGTGGTTTTCTGTGATTTGAGGACAGAAGAGGGTGTATCAAGGAAATAATTGTAATCTGTTGAAATGGCAGTTTTTCATCTTGACTTTTTTATTTTTGTTTGCTTGAATTTGGATTATTCACAACATTGCTCCATATTGATGGCATTGATTAATATAAATAAATGCATATAATTCTGACTATGTCATTCCTACATCACTGTAGAACCCCAAGTACTCATAGTCATAAAAAAGAGAGCCCCTGGTATTATTAAAATGCCATTTAAATTGTGTAATTGATATTAGGGAATGTGTTATTATCTCTTCTGTCTTTAGGAAAATAAGAATTAAAGGAATAAAGTTCTTGCCTCAAGTAACACCTTATAAGGGAAAGAAACAGGATGAAGGATAAGAAAAATAGTGGCAGTTTTTCTATTTACATTAGCAGTTAACCAAGTCAGAAAATATATTGCTCTATGCACTGCTATATCAGTGCAACTGAAGTGCTCATGATCTAGATGTCTTAATGCAAATAAGTCTGAATGTAAGGGAATTAAGAAGGCAGGGTCATTGGAGGTCATCAATTCAAGCCCGTTTTGTTTTACAGGTGATGAAGTTGCAGTCCAGAAATCTTAAGTCACATGTTCAGATTGACTACCATGGCCAGAACGCAGCAAAACTAAGAACTTAAGCCAGACTGTCTAGGCTTTTAGTTTGCTCTTCTTTTCTTGATGCCAGCATGCCTAAGTCAAAGCAATGTAATTCTTAGGCTTCCAGCAGGTGGGGTTAGGTCACTTGATCTCCACAAGTCACAGAGAAAATGCTAAGAGGATACTGATCCAGTGCAACACCCATCTGGTCTACAGAGACAGAAATGCTGGTGTTTGTATATCAAGAATATTTAAATTTCTCTGTTCCATTTTTATACTTATTAAAAATCTATGATAACTTTGACCATTAACACTAAAAAATGTTTTTGAAGGTTCTCTACATCAGCCTGTATCTGGCTACACTGTTAAAGAACAGAAAAAGAGGGGAATTTCTTGTCTCTGACCATTCCTGAGTTATTCCTTTTTTCTTTTCCTTTTGTTTTTTTCCTGAGAATCCACTATGTATCTGCTTAGAACATAATTCCACTGCTGATCCAGGGATATATAAATGTAAATAGAATCATACTCGCGCATAAGACAAAAGTAAATCAAAACTTAACCTTTATCCCTGTAACTAATCAACACATGGATCCCATTACTAACAGGGGTATGCAATGGCAGTGCTGGTGGCCAGGGTAAGATATTCAAAGACAAAGATGATACTAGAACCTATGTACATTAAGGAGTAAATGACATACAGATTCCTGGTAAGAGTCATAGGTCAAATTCTGTAAAAACTTTTGGATAAAAACAGTATCTCACAAATTTCCCTTAAGGAAGAAGAAATAACAAATCCCCATGGGTTAAAGGTCTCTAATTACTGCCTCTGCTCATCTTGAGACTACTGTTCAGAAGGATGTGTAAAACATGCTCATGGGAACCTAAGGAGTCATCTGGTACTAGCCTGGAGGAAAAAATTTAAAAGAAAAAAGAATTTAATTACAGAAGACAGATAATCTAGATTTTAATGCCTTGCTCTACTTTCTTAACAGCTGCTTTGTGTATAATAATGGTTTATCCTATTCTTCTCACTGGGGAGGGGAAAATAAAGTTAATTATCCTTTCATCAAAGTGTGTGGAGCTGAAACTTAGATATAGAATAGAGAGGCAGTGGAGAGGAAGGGAATACATAATATTCCACATATATATTTATACATATATATTTGTGTATACATAGACATGTAGTACAGGTTAGGGCAAGAATCCATTGCTCCAAAATTATTCACTGTTTGGTCTAAGGAATTTATCTGCAAAATGAGAAGCCGGTGTTCCCCTTGCTTGGTTACACTAGGAGTTGATGTTCCAGTGCTAACATGAAGAAATTCAGTGATATGGACAGGAGCATAACAGTACCTGGGAGAAAGGTAAACTGCAAAAACAACCTCAGTAATGTGGGTTGAATACCCAGAAACACCATATAAGATCTGAAGCCTAGAATCTTTGGCATCATTTTGAGGAGCAGAGAAAGTTCCCATACCAATATTTCAAAAGTTGTAAGAGATGATTTGATTGTGTTCTTTTCCATCTTACACTTTATGCATAGGTAACATATACATAGCAGCTTTAACTGATATACATAGCAATTCAAAGAAAAGAAAAAAACAGAATGAACATAAAGAATTGAACAGAAATTGGAGAGGTGTTTACATATTGGTCAATAGTTTAAATCATCGTTTAAGCAAGAGTTAGCAATAAATGTTCTTGTCAGCAGACTTCTAAAATCATGACACAGATATTTCCCTTTCTTTTCCTGCTTTGTCTTGTCAGATAGCTTCTTCTTCTTCTTTATTTTTAAACCAGGCAACTATTCTCTGAACCATTTTCTTTCTTCCATTTCACATTAGATGTTGAGTTTTTTCCCCAAGAGCCTCCCCTGAAGCCTTATTTCATTCACCCTCTAGGCACGTGACATGACTTTCACTTTTAGCAGACTTTCATAATGCGTTTAGCTGTGGAAAGCCATATTGAACAAACTATTTCATGGCTAGGAACCAAAAATATTAACTAAATGTCCTGTAAAGGACATTAGAGGACATTTAAAGTCATTCTTCAGCAGCACTAGGATGAAAATGGAAAATGAACCTTTCCATTCCAGGCAAGATCATACTTTTAGCAAGTGAAATTTGGTGCATTCTGTGTCCAGTGAAATACTCCAGGTTTTAGAACTACATACTTGATGTTAACTTTCATTTAATGAAAATCAGCCAATGTGGAAAGTGGGAAATAGGGGTGGCATTTTACACAATTCTGTCTGTTGTGTTAGAGGGCAGTGTTTTCAATCAACAGGTGTGGTCTTCTTGGTCTGTTCTTACAAGACCTTCTGGCTGCTATCCAAGTTACTCATAAGCTGCACCTGTCAGACACCGAAGTCTTCCATCTACCTCTCACAGAGAAAATAAATAAGAATGTTTTGACTCTTTCATTCTTTTATGAGTTTCAATTTAAAATGTTTGTTTTATCCACACAGAGGCCCAGACTTCTTTCAGAGAACAAACTCATTACCAGTGTCAGAACTCGCAAAACCTGCTGTTGAGTCTGAAACACACACAAGCTTACCTATCAGCTTCCACCCCCTCACTTCAGCCTCCCACTTTCAACCTGTTCCCAGTATACACCCAACCCTCTCATGGAGATTTGGCAGTGACTGGCTTTTTATATTATTGTAGTTCAAACAGAGCAGAACGACAAACAAAGAATCTCTTTTTTTCCACACATAACCGTCAGTGAGGAAAATTATTCCCCTGGTAGTCACACCCCAAAACCATCAGTAAAGAAGGTGGAATAAGGATAATAAATTACTTCTCAAAAGCCCACACTCGCCACCACATTGAAACTTCCCCTTCTCTTGCTGAGTAGCTTCTTTTCTTACTGAAGCCTTTCTTTTGTCAGTAAGTTTTCCCATTGGATTCCAAAGAAGCCACAATCAGACATTAAACAAAGTAAATACTATAGACAGTATAAAAAAAGGTTTAAAGAATGGACAATGAAGAATGCATTTCTATAAGTAAAAATCCTTAATATTGTCTTTAATGTATGATCTCAAAGCAACCATCCACAGTTTCACAGAGAACGAATATCCAACATGTAATGTACTCTAGTTCACTTTCCAATTCAAACAGATCAATAGGAGTAAGATTCATTCTTATAGCCTTTGGACAGAGCTGACCAGGACATTTTTTTTTCCTTCTTGTGATACCATCTAATAAAAATTTCTAGCTTCTGACAAGTGTTCTCAATTCAGTGGATAACAGCTCCAGGCAAAGTCATCTGTCATATTCACTGAAAGATACTTTGGGGTCTTGTCTTCTCTAAGATATGATTCTGGGACCATGTCAAGTTTTCTGGCTTTTGCCTTAAAGTCCTACCTTTGGTCATACTGTAATTTGAGCGCTTCAGTGATTTAGTAAGACTAAGGTCTACCTTTTTCGTATTGTGAGTGGATCAGGCAACAAGCTATGCAATTATCTCCCCAACAAACAGACTCAGTAATTATAACCAAGCACTCTAAAGGATTTAGTTAACACCTTTCATCTAGAGAAGGGAAAGTCCCAAGAACTTCTTAGATGGTGTTAGACCTTGTATTTATATATCATATTAAATGAATGGAATGCTGTAATTAGTGTTGTTGCTTGTCATGAAATTAATCTGCGTCACTTAGCCTTGCTTTGAAATCACCATACACAAATGACCTTTTATGTTGGAGATTTAGACACAATGTATTGTTCAAATTAGAAATAGGCTTCAGTTAAATTCCAGACACAAAAAGATTTTCTATGCTTCATTTGTACATTTTAAGTCTGTGAAGTCACTGCAGAAAAAAAATAGGTTTTTTTCTTAACAGAAATAGTGTTGTTAACAGTCAAGTGACAGAGATCAAAAAGAAAAGGTAACTATCTGTATATTTGAAAACATCAAAAAAATTTGGCTAATCATTACTTCAGACTAGATTAAGAGAGGAATTACATCAGAGCCACTAAGAAATGTCTTCTAGAAATTAAAATATGCCCATTATGTTACAGACTGATTTTGTACTTATTAAATATTAATGACAAAGTTAAACAGAGTATGCTTTTTAAATAAAAGTTTAATGATTAGGCTGGTGAAACATGCATGTGTGGAAAGGCAGAGAGCTTGGAAGATGGGAGGGTTGAATGAAGAAAAATTTTAATAGATGTACAGCCACATCTGTTATGTACTCTACCACATTTATAAAATTAAAACCATAAATGTCTATACTTTACTGTGCTTTCATTGCACTTATTTTAAAAAGCATTTCAAGTACAATGGCTTAACATTTTCAAATATAGCTCTCTACTCATCAACAAGAGTATACAGTTATGATCACATATCACCTAATACACATTATTTTATTCTGCTTCAAATAATAACTTATCAACAAAATAAAATTTTTGTCATAGTTTAAAAATACTGATAAGCCTAACATTTTCCTTTCAAAAGCATGGAAATTTTTCACCTGTTTTCCCACCATATAAAAATATAACAAGGGTCATTCATGGCACACAAAAAGAAAAACTTTAATATTATAGATTATCTTTATAATTGTAATTACTTATTATCACCTTTATTTTCATTTCTGAGCCTATCAGATCATGTTCATTGTGTAGCTGAATTATAATCTACAGCCTCTTATAACCCAACATTTTTGTCTGGCTCAGAGAGTCCATACCACCCTAGTAGCTCAACAAAATCTTATTTGTCTCAACTAATGAAAGCATTTCAAGACAAAACCCTCCAGCCACAAAATTTGGAGTTCTTTCTGAGCTCTGGACATTTTAGTACAATAATTCCTTTAATAAGGACAAAAAGAAAAGGACATATCTCTTCCATATTCTCATTTTTCCTTTCCTATTGATTGACCAAAGATAGAAAGCTAAAGCCTAGTAAAGGCTTGGTAGACTGGATTGAAAATGAATACTTTACTATTGTTTTTGATCATGAAAATTTGTATCCCACAGTCTATAGAAGTAACATCATCATCATCGATCATCATCATATTTTACATGCTAATAACACACACACACAGTCCAGAAATCATTCAGGCATGTAATATGAAAAATAGAGAAGTTTATTGAAGAAGATACCAGAAACATTGTACATAAGACAAGGATGCCTCAGTCCCTTCAATGTAAACACCTTGGGATCTCACACAGTTCTCCCAGTCACCATCAGCTGCTCTGTCGTATTTTCCTGAATCTCATCGATGGTCTAAGATCTCTTCCCTTTCAAAGGTTATTTGAGTTTTGGGAAAAGCCAGAAGTTGCAGTGTGCCAAATATGGGCTATAGGGAGGGCTGAGTCCCCTGTGTGATTTGGTGTTTCACCAAAAGACTCTGTAAGCCTTCCAGAACATGGATCACTTTCAACAGATTCTTGACCACCTTTGAAACATTTGTGTCACACTTTTATCTGCGCTACATGCATTGCATTGTCCCAAAAAGCCTTCTAAATTATTCAAATAGTTTCCACAGAGGAATGTCCAAGCTTAATGTAATATTTGATGTAGATTTGTTGCACTTCTTGCTCAGTCATTTGAATGTGATTGCCACACAGTACACATGCTCACTCAATAGTGTCTACCACCCCCACTGACTAGTACAGTGAAGTCGTCATTATTCATGCATGCTCATTCTAGTCTACTCTCCTTGACTGCCAGGTTATATCAGGGGTGCACAAATTCTCATTATAATAACAATGGCTGAACTTTTTCCAGACAGACCTCATACATAATACATAATAATAATATTTTAAATCTGAAAGATGCTGTTTGAATTTGTATAAAGGTGCTAGATAGCAAGTATATCTACTTATCAATAAATAGTTTAATTCTACATTTAATATTGTCTTTATTTTAATACAGAGTAGAATAACTATAAAAGAAAAAAAGGCAGGGGGAAGAAATAAAATTTCCTCTTACAACTAATTGTATTCCTCTTGAATTACTTGTCATTTGTAAATTATAGAAAATAGATTTTTATTACCATTTGGGGTATGAAAATATATAAATTCTCTGCTTTTATGTTCTCTTTGCCCCATAGTAGCCATGGATTTACATCACACTAAAACTTCTTCCTGAGTTCACCACTGGGGATTTTGGCCAGGGTATGAAGTGTGATGATACTACCAGTGAGGAGGCCAACTATCAAAATGACAAAATGCTACTCATTGCTCTCCAAGGGAGTGAAAGAAATAAAAACACATACCTGTGATAACCTCTGAAAGCCATTAATTATTCTGTTTCTTTCATTTCAAGCATGAGCCAAATCCCTTCAAGGTGAGAAGTTCTTTGTGGAGAGAAGACAGGGAATAAATGCCTTCTTAGTCTCACACTTATATTCTTCTATAAAACCAGTTTGTTTGTTTTTCCATATGAAGAGTCTTGAAATCATTTCCTGCAAACTAGCATTGTCATTTCTAGTTCTGTTATGTAGCCACGTTGTTGAACCGAATACCATCAGACCTTCTCTTCCTTCCTTTCACTGTCATATATTCATGATGGCCATGGCAGTAAAATGTTGAACAAGATAAAACTCATTAACCAGGTAAGTTACTGGGTTTTCAAATGACATCAGTAAATTAAAAGATTATTTCTGCCAGTCTCTCATTAGATTAGGATTAATGTAGAAATGACACTATGGAGATAGATGATAGATAGATAGATAATAAGATAGTTATCTTGTGTTAATGTACAAAAGCATTTAATATTATAGCTCTGCTAAATGCTGGAGATACAATGGTAAGTGAAGATTAGAACTGCATTTTAAAGAACTTCAGGATAACTCCTAAATGATGTTTACCCTTCAAGAAACTAATTGTACCAGTGGCAATGCAGATATTTTCACAAACTTTAAGACCATACTAGAGAAGAAAGTCAAATCAATTGTTCTATCAAATTCCCTTGCTTTTTAATACGTTGGAAAATTTTGGACTCTATAAACATTGAAATGGTAATTATCTGGCAAAACCTTTGACTTATATAACTTATTGTTTTCATTTGTTGTCTCTTCATCTAATTAATTTCTTCTTTTCCTTATTTGGCTCGTCCTACTGCTATCTTCTGAAATATAAAATCTTTACTTTGTTTTAAACTTTCTTGGCAAGTCTCCATTATTCATCCTTTGAAATTCTATGACAGAAAAAAAAAGTGTTTTGTTCTATTCTAAAACAATTTGTTTAAAAAAGTCACAAATTCCTGATTAAATTAAATAGTGAGAAAGCATATGTCTTTTTTTTATTTGTAAACATATTTATAATTAATAATATAATTTACCTTGAAAGGCTTCTGATGCCTCACTTTTGTTCCATCTGCCAAATCAGTTTAATTGCCCAATAAGACTTGAAGGAAATAAAGGAGAGGCAATAAGCAGAAAGTATTAGGTACCCATAATTTCTCCTTATTTATTTATTTATTTATTTCCTGTTCTGAGGTTTTAAAACACTGTGGGTGTGTATTTGATAACTGAATAGCAAACATATCAAAGACCACTACATTTGAGTAATTTGATTAATTGGCCATCCTTTGAGAACAGTGTTGGCTACTCTTCTGGATAAGCTCTCTGGAAATCTGGAGAAAGAAAGACAGAGACCTAGGAGACCAGGGCTTTAACTCTGACATTTAAAACCTTTTGCTCAGAGCAAGGCTTGACACAATATGAGTGCTTAATCCTTAACTAAGAAAAGCAGAAAATCAAAGGGTGTATAAAGTTTACTTGTGACACAAGTGACCACAGTAATTATCCATGAGAAAGAGAACCAGTTAATCCAAACACAGAAACAAAATTTAGAAGGGAAGGGCTTAGAACTTCAGAAGAATCTATACAAACCTGTTTCTATTCTGTCTTTATATTTGCTTAAACTTTGAAGCTTTACCTCACTTAACCTCTAGCTTAATCAGGAGGAATTTAAGAATGCTGTGTATTCACTATAAAATCACTTACTGCTAGTTATGTTCAGATGATTTCTCATATCTCAAAGCTGAGTTTACACTGTTAATTAATTTTGTTAAAAGCATGGCCTTTGATATCAGACAGGTAAGTGAAAGATATGCTTCTCCACATACTGTATAACTTGGGCAATTTAGTCCACCTTTTGAAATCTTGGTTTCATTGTCTGTGATATAAAAATAATAACAATAGCTCCTGTCTCATAAGATTATTATAAGAAATATATCTGATCATTGTTCATTCTTACATTCAATGAATATTTATTGAATATCAACTTTGTACGAGGCATTGGTCTAGACCAGTGATTCTCAACCTTCCTAATGCCACAACCCTTTAATACAGTTCTTCATGTTGTGGTGACCCCCAACCATAAAATTATTTTCTTTGCTACTTCACAACTGTAATTTTGCTACTGTTATGAATCATAATGTAAATATCTGATATGCAGGATGTATTTTCATTGTTACAAATTGAACATAATTAAAGCATAGTGATTAATCACAAAAAACAATATGTAATTATGTGTTTTCCAATGGTCTTAGGCGACCCCTGTGAAAGGGTTGTTTGACCCCCAAAGGGGTCGCGACCCACAGGTTGAGAACTGCTGGTCTAGACACTATG
This sequence comes from Furipterus horrens, assembly GCF_987537825.1. Taxonomy (NCBI): domain Eukaryota; kingdom Metazoa; phylum Chordata; class Mammalia; order Chiroptera; family Furipteridae; genus Furipterus; species Furipterus horrens. Next base: position 88,228,005 of record NW_028327171.1, read on the forward strand.
AGCACAGTGAGCAAAACACTTAACGTTTACATTTTAGTGAGTGAAACAGAAAATGGAGCAGTAAATATAAAGAAATACAATAAACATAATATAAAGTCTGATAGCTAAGAGACAAAGATCTGAATGCGATTAGTACATACCAGAAAATACTCTTCAAATGTTTCCAGGTTTACCCATGTTGCAGCATGTGTCACTACTTTATTCTTCTTATTGCTAAGTAATATTCCATTGTATGGATATATCATTAGTATATCCATTCATCGGTTGATGGACATTTGGGTTTTTTTTCATTTTTGACTATCATGAATAATGTCTTAACATTTGTGTACATATTTTTCTGTTTACATGTTTTGATTTCTCTTGGATATAAACTTAAGAGTACAATTCTTGGATCATATGATAACTATTTTTAACCTTTGAGAAGATGTCAGACTTTTTCATTTATCACTTAAAATAGAAATTTTAAAAATACAATCACACACAGGCACATATTTCATTAACTGTAAAAGCAATACGTTGTTATATTTTTCCATATCACATCTGAAAAACTCCACAATATAACTGTGAGTGATAAAGCATGATTCGGACAAATATTTTTTTTAAATACAGTTGTGAAAATGTGCTAAGAGAGTGATCATTTTTTTTACCTGTGAAATACTGGGAGTGGAATGGGATTGGAGTCAGTTTAAAGGTGGAAATACTACATTTATGATACCTCTCGAGACGGACGGCTGCTGACGACGATACCTTTTGCAGGAAATGCAATAGTAAGGGAAATAATGATGTGGATTCCTGAGATGTTAAGAAGGCCTATGTATAACAGGACAGGACGGGCCTTGATATGTAAATGTAAAATCAATTAGCATATATATGGAATTTAAATTATGCGATAAGTGATATTACCTAAGGGGTGAATATAGCTTTGGAAGACAAGAGGTTCAAGGGCTGAGTCTTGTAACATGACAAGAGTTTGGGAAATGATGAGGCTGTAAATTCTGGGGAGTTAAAAGCCATAACCAGTGAGACTAGAGAAAAACTAGATAAAGTGGAGTCTTAGAAGCCAACTAAACAAAGAGCTTCAAAGAGTTACTCACTGTGTTCAGTGCAAGTGAAAGGCAGAACAAGAGAATTGATAACGGGCTCCTTTGCCACACAGAGATCATGAGTGACCTTGGGAGATGTCAGCAGAGTGGTGATGAAAGCCTAATTGGGGTGGTTTCAAGACAAAATGCGGGGATCGAGCAAAAAGGGAAAAGGACTCATGGACATGGACAGCAGTGTGGTGACTGCTAGGGGGAGGGAGTATAAGAGGACTAAAAGGTAATGGAAAGAAATACAATAAAGATTAAATTTAAAAAAAAAGACAAAATGAAACTTAGGGACTGAACAGAGCTTTCATAAGTTTTATTCCAAAGGAAAGCAGAGAAATCGAGTACAACCTAGAAGAAAATAGTCATGAGAGATTTTTGTTTATTTAATTAAAGAGATTACATCATGGTTTTATAATGAATGAAATGATAGAATATAGAAGAAATAACTGAATGAATTAAAACAAGAAGTTATGACTGAAGCAAATCCTTGAAAACAAAAGGTGATGGGACCCAGGCACAAGCACAAAGGTCAGTGTTAGCTTGGAACACAGACAGTCATCTGTAGTAAATATCAGGACAGCAGAGTGTGTGGGCTTAAGTAGAAGGGCGTTAATGAATCTGATGGTGGAAGTAAGTGGAATTTTACATCTAATTGCTTTCATTTGCTTATTAATCTAAAGAACAAAACAGTTATGAGTCAGAAGAAAAAGGATATGTTGAAAGTCTGAGGCATGAGAAGATGGGAAATACTCAGGGAACAGGAGATTGAATATACTCAGGAAGTACAGTAGGTTTGCAATCAACCAAAGTAAGTGGTTAAACCCAATCCCTGGCACATTATAAGGACTTAATATTTCTGAGCCATTTATTTTTACCTAAACTCACAATATTTTGCAGAACACTTCCAGTATATACCTCCATTCATGTTAAACATCCAGAAAACTACTGAACCCTTATACTGTCAAGCTGCAACTCAGTATCCCTCCACAGTAATACACTTCTGTTCCCTCTTAGCAACAATTAATTTTCATTTTCATTCTTCATTGCAGGCAAAGTGAAATTCATTAACATAAAGTCTTCTAAAGCATTAGTTTGCTTAAAATCTAAAAGTTCTCCTCAAAATATAAAATAGATTCTAAGTTTCTATCACTATCTACAACAGCCCTAAGTACATGGTTTTCTTCCTTTGTATGTTTCTCTACCTTCTTAGCTGGTTACTTTTTCTGTCCTCTGGACAAGCAGAACTTCTTCCTGCCTTAGAATTTTTCACTTAATGTCTCCTCTGTCTGGAACACTCCCCAGCTTTGCATACATAACACCTTCTCATTCTTCAGGCCTCAGTTCAAATGTTTCTTTTTACTTTTCCTCCCACCCAGAGGCATACTCCCTGACCATCCTATCAAAAGTTGCCTCCTAAATCATTTGTTATGAAAGTATTTTTTATATTCTTATAATTATCCATTTAGGGCCTTTTTGTCCTACTAGTAAGTTTTGTAAGTGTGGGCACTATATCTATCTTGCTCACAGCCACACTCAAAGGGCACAGAACAGTGCGTGAGACAAAAATAGGTTCTCAATCCAAACTTGTTTAAATTATGACTATTGCATGAGCCTCTATCATGTTTATTTTGCTTTGTGTATCTGCTTAAAATCAGCAAGTTTTTGCAAGTAGTAAAGGCTGCTGTTAAGCATAAAAATATGTACACCCCTAGGGTGTATGAACATTAGCACAGCTGCCAGCAGAACAGCAGGAACCTCTGGACTGAAGTTCTTTTCAAGACAGGAATAAAATCTAGACTTAAGGAGAGAACATTATTGCAAGCCTTTCTAAAGACAACTCAACTTCCAGTATAATCTTAATGTGATGCTAATATAGTAAGAATGAGCCTCAAAAGCTTAGCAATTCAGACACCTTGGCATAAACAAACTGTCTTGTGGGGGGGGGAATCACCCCCAGGAATGCTGAACCCCTAAACAGACTCTCAGTTGTTCTGAACCAGGAAACTTGAAGCATCTACTCACATTTCCACCCATCATCTTGCAGGATCAGTGCCCACAGTTTTATCTTAGGAATTCCCAGGACCAGATCTGGAAACTGCCTACTTCTCCTGGGTATTGTCAACACACTTATCTTAATGGGTATTAACACAAACACACCTGGAGATCAACAGTCTCTCTCTCTCTCTCTCTCTCTCTCTCTCTCTCTCTCTCTCTCTCTCTCATCTACCTTGCTCCTTCCTTCCTGGCTCCATGCCCAATGAGGTCTAGGTGCTGACCTCAAACTTAGGGAATCACCCAGCTTTACCTTTTCTTCTTTCATTATCTGAGGAAAGGTCTATTGATTTCTAAACATACTTCATATTCATAGCCTCATGATTGAAAACAGCTGGTTGACTATTACAAAAGCCACAATGTGCATTACAAAGGCGTATTTGGGTTTAAGATGTCTATTTTTTTTTTCTTTCCCTCATCCCCTTTTTCTTCCTTTCCACATATTTCTTCAACCACTACCACATGCTAGGAATAACAATAAGCATTAGGATAGAGAGATGATTATGTGAGAGTCTTTACTTTCAGTTTATGGTTAGAAGAGAAATATATACAGGCAACATTAAACAGTATCATATTTTCCTTAATAGTATTAATAAGGGTTTACGGGAGGAAAAAGTTTTCCTAGGAAGTTTGCATTTGAGATGAGTGTGAGCATGACCTGGCTTTTACTTGATTCCCTAATTGATTAGGAGGTTTGGGAAGCTCCTCAAACTTCAGTTGCATCTCAGGTAAACAATTTTCTCTCTATGAACTTAAAACGAAGTGCTTTACAACTCTTTTTAGGGAAATTAATAACAATTTGTTTTCCAGAAATAGAGCCAGTCATGCAAATGATCACAATCCTGAAAGGGTGCAAAAAAAAAAAAAATCTTAAAAGTCAATGTGACTTAAACGTGGCCCTTCCTGTGATACACGACTTAAGAAGCTAGGTGGGGACCAGGTTGTGAGATCCTTATATGCCATGCTGAGAAATGTGGAATTTCTCCTTTAAAGAGCATATACCTAAAAGAGATCTTTAGTTAGTTTTTTGTCAGTTGTTGTTTCTGTGGTAATAGATGACAAATATCAAAAATTGCTTTGTCACTGATTGGCGATTTCAGTAGATTCCTGGCACTTAGTAGGAACTCTGTATGAAAATATTTGTTGAATTAATAAGCAACCACATAATATTTATGTACTATCTCCTCTTAGTCAAATATTTGTGTGCCTTGTCCTTTATTCTGTATAAATTTGCTTTGTTCACTGATCTAAATCAAGCTTCCTAAAATCCATTTGTTTTAATATTGTCCAACATGATAATGTGAACTTTATCTCTGAAGCTTAGTAAACATTATTCAATAATACTACTAATAAATTTCTTAAATATTTATTGTGCTTTACTATTTTCAAAATATTTTGGTAATCTTCAACTCATTTTATCCTTAAAATCCTATAGAATTACTATTCCTATTTTACCAGGAAGGAAACTGAGTTTAAAGGAGTTTAAGTCATAAACCAAGTTATACAGCTACTTATAGCTTAGATAGAATCAATGCCTCCACCTATATAAATTTATTGATTAACTTGACTTTATTATTGATCCAGAATCATTATTACCTTTTACAGAGACTAAATGTGATAGAAAAATAAGTTAATTTTGAAGCAAAGATCACTTGGCCTTCAGAAAAGGTCTAGGCCAATGGATCACAAAGTTGTGGTGGGATAACAGAGAAGAAAGAAATTTGTGACAAAGTCAACAGAATAACTTAGAACCTATGCTAGCCTCACCCAAAGGATAATTTCTGAATGGCCTCCTATATCTCTTTTTTACATATCTTGGGTGATTCTGATTATCATATATTTTGTAATTGCTGGTTTGTGGAGGTCTATGGTTATTTATATCACTAAAATTGAGTTTCTATTCTCTTCAGGAGTGGCTATTAAAAAAATGATCTCCTAACTCTCCTATAAATTCTCTCTTGGCCTATATTTAGTCCCACTACCTGTGAGACATATGGGAAATCATATGACCATTTCTGGACCAAAGCAGCTATTGTCAAATTCCAGAGACATGCACTCCAGCAGTCAGACACTAGAAAGTATAAAGGGGATTATGGTGCATTATGATTATGGTGCATTAACATGACATTTGAATGTGAACCAGTTACCCCAGACACCTGATCTTGTGTCACATGGACAAAAGGGTATTCCACTGGTGTATTAAAGATGGACTAAAACATATGTCTTGGTTGCAGAGATAATAGAAGCAAACAAATTATTTGTGCCAGCCAGACCTGCGTCAACTCCCTTTTTCTAACATGGCCTATATTAGGTTGTTATGATGCCCAAAACCCTCTCTCTTCCATAGGAGAGCTGGAATTTATAGCCCCCGATGGCTGCAGCTGGATCAGCAGCTTGATTAAATACTCCGCAGGTGGTCGGCATATCTGGCAAAGGTTTGAAATTAACTTGAAGACTAACGCAAAAGTAGGCTCTGAGTCAGGTGCATTTTCAGTGCCTCTAACACCTGGATATTTATTTCTGCCAGTGAGGAATAACAACTGAGCCAACTTCTATTCCAAGTCAAGTGTCTGTAATAATAGGAGATAAATGGAAAATTTTAAACTTAATTTACAAATTACACTTTTTCCTTAATAAACCATCAGAAAAGAGATATTATTAGGACTAAATAATTGATTACCTGTATTAGTTAATTCTATCAGATTTTTTTTTTCTGAAAATTTCATTCTATTAAGTGTGAGCAAAAGTCATTAAATAATCAGTTGGGTTTAGAGCAGTATTTCTCAGTATTCTTTTTGGACTAGTAGGTAGAATCAGCATCACATGAGAGCTGATTAGGAATGCAAATTAATTCCCATCCCCATCTAGAGGGTTTGATAAAAGACACATTACAGCCCCTGTACCCAGAGTGTCTGTTTTAATAGGTCTCAGGTGAGACTCTAGAATCTGCATTTCTTACAAGTTCCCAGGTGATGGTGAGACCAGAGACCACACTTTGAGAATCAGTGCTTTGGAATGGTGAATTTAACCTTGGCTGAAAATGAGATTAACTAAGGGAGCTTTTATAATTACTCATGCTTGGCTGCACCCTAGACCTACCATAATAGTTAATTTTAGGTTCAAATTTATGGGACCACAAAGTGCCCAGAAAAACATTATAGCCGTGTGTGTCTGTGAGGGTCCCTCTGGATGAGACTAGCATTTGAATCAATGGACTCAGGAAAGTAGACTGCATTCCCCAAGGAGGATGGCCATGTCCAATCTGTTGAAGACCTTAATAGAACAAAAAGCAAAGGAAGAGAGGATTCCTTTCCTGGCCTTGGATTTGGATTTATACTCTTGGATCCCCTGGTTATTAGGCCTTCAGACTCAGCAGGAATAATACTAGAATCTCCAGCCTGTAGATGACAGATCATGGGAATTCTCTATCTCCATAATCATGTGAGCCAATTCATCACATTAAATCTGCATGTGTGTGCGGGCGCCCGCGGGCACATACACGCGCACTTTTGGCTCTCTCTGGAGAACCCTAATACGCCAACTCAATGAAATTTTCAGGATGGCAGGTGTTAGACCCAAGAATCAGTAACTTTTATACCTCCACAGGCATATTTGAGAATCACTGAAGTATAAAAGACACACTGTCATAAAAATATAATCTAAAGAATATCAGAGCTGATAAGGAAGAATAAAGTTCAGTTTTTATTTAACCAGATGTTATTTGAGATATATTTTGTTTTTAAAAGCAACTTTTATCCTTTAGTTACATGTAGCTACAAATTCCATAGTTATTAAACTCCTTGCATTCCCCAAACTAGACATATCCATATGTACACACATATACACATTCACACATAAACGCACACATATACACACAAACTCAACCTAACGAAAGGGACCATCAAAAAAGTAAACACCGTGTCAAAAAATTGGTTCCATTCTAAACAGATTAAGTTATTATTAAAGGAGCTAGAGCACCGCATTCATTTTTTAAAAAATATTTTCTTTTTTTTTTTTCAGATTGTAGTTATTTATTTTTAGAGGAGAAGGGAGGGAGACAGAGAGGGAGAGAAACATCAATGTGTGGTTGCCTCATGCATGTCCCCAAGTGGGGACCTGGCCCACAACCCAGGCCTGTGTCCTGACTGCGAATCGAATTGGTGACCCTTTGGTTCACAGACCAGCCAGGGCTAGAGCCACTGAGCCACACCAACCAGTGCTAGAGCACTGTCTTTACTGTATGCCAGTAGTGCATATGTTCTATTTTTGTCCTGTGTTGTATATTATACATAGTAATCTTTTGTTAAGTATATTTTTTAAATAAATGAATAAATAAAACTATCTGGGATGCATTATATCATGAGTAGAAGTTTCCAGACCTTTCATATGTCGATTTAATGTTTTTAAAAGCAGTATTTTGCTGGCTGTATGCTCTCCAACCTTCAACTTAAGACATCAACAATGCTTGGAATGGTACCTTCGTTATTTTATTGCCTTTCAGAAATATCCTTGCTTATATGGAACAAAAATACCAAAAAGGGTTATGCTTCTCTTTCCTCTTATTTCATCCTGGGAAGTCATTCTTTGATTTGCTTTTTATGCACTGTCTGTGAAAATAAATGAAACATTTATCATCTGCCACCTGAATCAAAGACATGGAACCTAAATTGCTGACAAGCGCTAATGTTACATTTTTTTTCCTTTTGCAGCAAAAACTACCCTGCTCCAAATCTTAAACACTGTGTTACCCCAACATAGCTATTTGAAAGCTAAATGGATAGACTACAATAGAGGGGCATACTCTGCCATTGTGTTCTCCCTTGAGTTAGGAATGCACAATTAGAAAAATCATACTCTAAAAGTGGCTACAGACTTTCTCCCCATAATGTTCAGAAAATGCTTTTACTAGGGTACTCGCTGCCCCTTTGGTAATTTCAGTACAGCCTCACATCGTCACCAACAGATTTTTCCTTTTAAACTTAACTGTGTAGAGTGAACATTTCCAACTCTGTTAGCGTAAAATTCTTCCCTGCAAGTTTCCACCTGGAATGTATTTTACAGATATCGGAAATTGTCAACATATCAGGTTAACATAATTCCCTCTAAAGTTTAAGAAACAGCTAAAAAATAGAAATCCAGGCACTTGTCTTATGTTTGACTTCTCCACCAATGCACACAGACTCATACATGCATTACACACAAAATCACAAAATACAAGATAAAAAAATTAAAGATTTTTTCTTTCTTCTCTTTTTAAAGTATATTTTAATTTTGCTGTTACAGTAGTCCCAATTTTTTTCCTTTGCCCCCCTCCACCTGGTACCCCCCTTCTCTCCAGCAATTCTTCACCCCTTAGTTCATATCCATGAGTTGTGCATTTAAGTTATTTGGCTTCTCCCTTTCCTATACTATTCTTAACTTCCCCCTGTCTATTTTTTTCCTACCAGTTATGCTTCTTAATCCCTGCACCATTTCCCTCTTGCTCCTCCTTCCCCCTCCCCACTGATAAACCTCCTTATGATCTCTATATCTATGGTTCTGTTCCTGTTGATAAAGAGGGAAACATTGCTTAAATTTTTCAACAAGCTCAGTCATCTCTCATTATGTAAACCATAAAAATATTTGCTTAGTAACAATAATGTTTTTACTGAGAACATAAGTCATAAAAAAGAATCTCTGCTAAAAATATTTATTAACAATTTGCTCTCTAATACAATTTATCTTTTAATTATTTAGTGTTTCATCGAAAATCCTAATTTCAAGCAGTCTGCAGACCCCTGCTCCTCTAAAATGAGGACAGTCTTTTCTTAGCCCCTCTTTACTTATAGCAGGATTAATACTGAGGTTCCCACCTGAACACAAGCTTCATCTAAAATATAATAAATTTATGTAATATGTTGTTATGATATCAAATAGAATATAAAGGCAGAGGAGAAAGGAGAAGTAGTTTTCCTGATGATACTTAAATTTGGTTTGGGTACTCTCAAAAGATAGTAAATGGGAGATCTCTGAAATCTCCGTCTATCCTTGAGTATATGAATAATAGCAACTTACTATTGCTTTCATCAGCAATAGCTTAAAGACAACGCTGACTGTTTTTTTCTTAACTAATTACTCCTTTGAGATAATGTAGCAGGCATGTTGTTTTATTCTGATGTTTGACACCTAAGACCTTACAAGCTGTGGGAAGACTGCGCCTCCCAGGGCTAGCCCATTCTTAGAGATAGTAAAAATCTTGCCTGCATGTGTTTCATACACAAGCCGACCAATTTCAACCCCATGCCCCAGCCGCCATCTTTATTGGGCTCTTGCAGGATTCCTGCACTCAGGAGCACTATTCCTCTGCCCTAATTACCCTAATGCTGATCCCCAGATAACTCAGAGCAGCCTCTAGCTCCAGAACATGCAGAGAGCATTCAAGCTTGACAGTCCCTAAGCCTGCTCGTTCGGTCTTGCCTTGCTCCCCGTGAAAACTGCAATCAAGTTTCTTGCCTACATTTGCCCTCACCCCTTCAGCCTGCCCACTGACCTTGGTGTTTCCCTCAGTGGCCCCTCTTCTTGGGAATTGTAACAATGACAATGGCTCCTGATCTGTTGCCTTATCATACCTGAATAATAATAAAACCTACATTTTAAAACCCATGGTATGAAAGATGTATGGTTTAAGTTGAAAACATAACTAATTTTTTAGATAAAGTAATTTTGGACATTCATTTATTCAGCAGCCTTTAAAGCCAGGACGTTTCTACTGGTGAGAAAATTGTAAATAGAGAAGACATAATCTGAGTCTTTGAGTAATTTACACCCAATTGATATACACAAATGAATAATAAGACAATTCTAGCATAGTGCTTAGAATAGCTTCAGTATTAAAGGAAGTCTTTTGTTTTCCAGAAAGTTATATTTGAGCCTAAAATAAAAAGTGTAGGAATTGGGTATTACCAATATTCTCTGAATATCACCTCTTTAGAGATAGTCCCTGAATATCAATGAATTCCTGAACATCAACTTCCTAATTTATAAGAAGAGGATAAAATAATACCTGCAGGACTCTTTTAAGAAATGTTGGGGTCTTGTTTTTAAAGGTCATAGCCATGTATGTTGTACCAACCAAACCCCTGTCCTTCTCTTACTGATTTTTTTTCTCACCCTTCATGATTTTGTAAGCCTTGCATTTAATACGAATCTAGCCAATATAGAACCAGCTTCCTCTGCACTTTTCACTGAGTATCCAATTTGCTGATGCTATTGCTTCAGACTGGATACCCTTCAGTTGGAGAACATGTGTTAAGTATTCTTTAAGCAATCTGCCAAATTGATTCAATTGCATGTTGTGGAACACTAGATTTCTATTTACCTAAAGTAAAACAGATCAGCAAATCATCTCTAATCAATGTGATGTGTGTATAGCAAATACACTTAGAAACTTAACTAGATGACCAAAAGTGACAGCCAACATTTATGATGATCAAATACAACCATTAGGGAAATTGGAAGGTAACACATTTAGCTCACACAGCACACTCCCTGAATTTCACTCTATAAACACACACACACATATGTTGCTAGACCCTATGGTCCCATTCTATTGGAGAAAATGACATATTTCACTAATTCATTAGCAAGTATGCATTGAGCGTCAGGTGCCAAGGGCTGTGCTAAGCACCAGACTAAATGGTGAAAGAGGTAAAAAAAATGTCCTTAGTGCCATAGAGCTTATAATATAGTGTGAAAGAGTAAATAACCATGGAAATATGTAAAATTGCTATCACTATAAAGGATATTAATATGAACTAATCAGAGAGGTCTGGAAAGATTTCCTTTAGATAGAGCAATTGAACTAAAATACAGAATGGGGGCAAAAGTAAGTTTACAGTTGTTTGTATTAAAAAAGACAGTAATTAATAAATAATAATACAAGAATAAACTTATGTACTCACAACTATAAACCTACTTTTGCCATACCCTGTATTAAGAGTGATGTTCCCTGGGAAAGAAGAAACTATATTCTGGCACTTGCAAAAAGGCATGGCAGAAAGGCACAAAATTCTTGTAAAAAACCTAGATAAAGACAGGACAGCATAAGCAGACCAAGTAGAGAAGAATCCATAGTGAAATGAGGCTTGAGCAGTAGGGCCAAACCATCACAGCTTCGTAAGACTTGCTAAACAGTTTTTTCTCTATGTTAGGAGCAATGAGAAAACATTGACCAGACTTAAGCTACACACATCATGATTTAATCTGATTTGGGTTTGTTTGTTTTTTTTTTTTTTTTAGATTTTATCTATTTATTTTTAGAGAGAGGAGAAGGGAAGGAGAAAGAGAGGGAAAGAAACATCAATGTGTGGTTGCCTCTTGCATGCTTCCAACTAGGGAACTGACCCACGACCGTGACTGGGAATCAAATGGGTGACCCTCTTGTTCACATGGTGCTCAATCCCCTCAGCCACATCAGCCAGGGCACCATTTGTATTTTTAAATAAACACTCTGGCCTTTGTTGATAGATATGATAAGAAGAGAGCAAGAACAGATGATAGTACACTGGTTAGGAGGTTATTGTGATGGAGTCTATTAGGATTTAAGGTAGCAGTGGGCAGGTTAGAGAGAAATGGACAAAGTGGAGATATATATTTAGGATGTAAAATTGGCAAAGTTTATTTTAGTTTGATTAAAGATAGTGGGAAAGAGAGAAGTTCAAGGATCACTCAGATATTTGTCTTCTGTAACTGTATAGATTCAGTGAAAGTGGAAATTAAAAATATCAGAAATAGAAAATGTTATATTATAGATGACCAGATTTGAAGGGTAAAAATGATTATTTTTAAATCCTGAACATGTTTACTCGGTGGTGACTTTGAGTCATTTCAGTGATATCTAGGGGACATTCAGATCTGATGCTCAGAGGTGGCCTCTTGTCTAGAGTTATAAACTTATGAGTAATCTGTGCATAGGAGATAACTGAAAAGTAAATGTCAATAGTAATGTCTAATAAGAGAGTATAAAGACATGAAATAGGATTGGGTCAAAAACTTGAAGTCCACCAAAATTTAGTGGTTGTATAAAGAAAGTTAAAGTGAAAAAGAACATCTCCAAAGAGGAAAGAAAATCATAAGAGCAATACTACTTAGAAACCAATGGGGGAGATACCATTTCTTTCTAGGAGAGAGTTCTCAAGCTGTTGAATGCTACTGACTCTCAGTAGCTCAGGGGCAGGTCCTGCAAAGTTAATGAATCCTAAGCCAAGGTCCCCTTTACATGCCGATATGGGCTTTATGAGTCCTTAAGTGCATGAAAATTATAGTATCCTTGCTAGGAAAGACAGTTTATAATCAGAAAACAATTTTTAATATAATTTATTTTTTAGAGAAGTTTTGGGTTCCCAGAGAAGTTGAGCAGAAGGTAGAAATGTCCCATATGCATGCTGCCCTCAACATTTTTTTTAATGCAAGAATTAGTAAATTACCTAAATTTGGCGGGGGGAGAAAAATTTGAATATCCAAAAATCCAGTGATTTGTTGACATTTATCTTTTCATTTTGTGATTATATTTTTATTAAACTATATATATATGTATGTATTTTAGAAAGCCTTTCAAATTATACACACTTTAAATTATAAACTTCATGCTCAAACCTGATTCCATTTCTATACCAGCACTTTCAAAGTCCCTAGTATTTGGCTATGAACAAAAGGCTATTCAATAACCTGTTCTTTTGCTGTCACAATATAATCAATAACTTACTTATAACAGCAAATGAGTTTCTCTAAGGAGCCCTGTCACTCTTTGCTACCTTGGTCCTACCCTCCTACCCCTCAGTCTTAAGAGTCTTGGGTAGAGTATACATCAAGTGTGAATGTTTTATATCGCATGTTAACACCAGCCAGAAACCATGCATCATAGAAAAAAAAAAAAAAAACACTGAACAAGCAAGCAGACAAATGTACTCAGTGAATTGATGTAAGCCAGGCTTTGTCAAAACTAGCACAATGTGCACAGGAACATAGTGGCTCAGATGGCAGAGACAGAGAATGCATATGGGTCCAACCATATGGATGCTCACTTACCAAGGCCAACCTAATCCTGGCTCCTTCTGAATATCCAGTCCATCAGAACAGAGACCAATGCTCAGCCACCAATATGGCATTATCCCTTGAAAAGACCAAATGGCCAGTTCGAGGTAAATGGACTATATCAAGTCATTTTTATCTTGGTCAAGTGTTTGTCCTTAAAGGGACAGATAATTATTTTGATAGTATGTTTTGTCAACCAGCACCAGGTACCCAGTACCTGACCTACAAGCATGAAATGCCACACAAACAGTATTGGGTCATGGGGCCCACTTGGGATCCAAAAGAGTTGTAGGATTAGCCAAGACAATGAAGTCCACTGCTCATATCATGTGTCATGTTAAGAGAGGAGGCAGTTAGACAGGCCTGGGCAGAACAGGAACAATAGGCCAGGTATAGAAGGTCACCATGGTGGAAAGTCCTGAGTGCCAGGCAATGGGAAAAACTAGAGAAAGCAATTATTAGAGTCTGGGGCCTTTCTCCTAGGGTGACTTTTCCTTCTCTACCATATTATTAGTCATGCAGTTTAGAATTCCTTAGAAGAGGAACAAGGAGGTTATAGAATAGCCTCATGCAACTCCATACAAGCCCTTGCACAACCACTCCCTTAAGCATCAAGCTCTCAGGACAGAGAGGTTCTGACCTGAATCAAATATTCTTAGGGACAGCCTCTGGTCTGTTTGACCACAGAGACAGAGCTTTAGTCAAACTAGATATAACATCTAGACTTCAGTTGTGTTTCAGCTTTAGGCCCCCAAAAGTTGTAAAACCATAGGAAGAAACATCATGACTGACATCAGGACCACATGCAATGATTAATGACCCCCTATCCTAGCACCAATCAATCAGTAGAGACCACAACCCTGAAAGGTTACACCAGGAAAGCTGATCAATATTCTATTGAGATCCTCCCCTGATACCTCCCCTAAAATCTCCACTGTCAGGAAACAGAAAAAAAAAAAAAAAAAAACCCTGAAGTAAAGAACCCAGTGTATGCTCTCCCTTAGAGTACACCCATGCCTTCTTCTCATCCCTTATTTCTTCAGGTGCACACACTCCCTCTCTTTAGAGTACACCTGTGCCTTCTCCCTCTTCTTCCCTCAAGTATATTACCTTTGTGTTCTTTATCCTAAATTCTAAGGCCCCTTCTTTTGCATCTATAACTTATTTCCTGAGTCCATGCAGCCCAGCAGCTCATGTTTTCTACCTCTCTGTATTTCTAAATAAATTTCTCACGTTAGAATTCTTGGCTCTGAATTCTTTCTTAGCAAAACTCAAGGACTGAGGTCTGACTCCGCTCTCAACAATGTCATCTAATGGCAAACCTCAGGAATGTGGGAATAGCTCTCTAAAGGTGCAGCTGAAAGACCAGATTGAAGGAAGCACTGTGAAAGGATGGATGCCATCTGTTAGGATCCAATACATTTATTAAATTAGAGATTTCTGTGTGGTGCTATGTTCCCAAATGGGAAAGCATATAGATCCAAGATGAAGACATAGAAATAGA